>NW_012153729.1:181694-182180 GCF_000956105.1 Propithecus coquereli
CTGACGTTTTTAACAGTACCTCATTCCCCATTTCTTCATCATTTACAAAGATTTAAAAATTATGATTACACTATAAATGTTACAGATTACAGCAATATCATTCACTAAAAGTAATGGAAAATATCCATTGTGACTTTTCATTTCGTATCACTAAGAAATAATCTATAAGAAGCAGAAAAACTTCTCTCACATGATAAATATTACATTTATATTTGATAAATAATGAGAAAATTTGCCTACTTAAAATTTGATCTATTTGTGCCTAGTGATGAATATAAGTAAGAATATTTTTCAGCTACTTTGAAATATTAAACTGCTCAGGGACAAGCCATGGATGATATTTTTGAAGGAAATAAATATTTCAGCTTCACATTTCAGCCTTTTTTCTTTATTCCTTTGATCTGGCTTTGGTTTACTTATCATTCTGCTTGAATGACTTCACAATGTCTTTCTTCCTCTTCCTGGTAACAAGAAGTGGTCCTCTAC
>NW_012153729.1:182730-187217 GCF_000956105.1 Propithecus coquereli
ATCTCAGAACTTGCTGCCAGGACCCTTGTCTCAGCTCCTAGAACTTAAGTTACTGAGAATGAAAGCTAGAAGGTTGATGCAACAACTAGTTCTTTTGAGTCATGATTCAAATCTAGTTGACTTCAAAGATTTATGGACCTCTTAGCTGAAATTCATATCTTTTTAAGAGGTTTTTGAATAGTTGAAGAAGATTCCTCATTCCTATTTATAACTAACATGCTTCAACCAACAGTCATGGTTCTTCAAGACTGGAGTTTGACCCTGGGGGCAAGCTCTCTGGGTAAGCCTAATCATTTACAGTAGAAGGTCCCTGTCAGAAGAGAGTTCCACAGGACTTTTTTATGCTGTTACCATACCTTTTTTGAACTTTTTCCTTAGTAGCAAGAGAAAAATCTCTGATATAGTTTTGCATCCTCATAGTTTTATTGAGCCTTATTGCTTGTTCACCTGTGGTCATGTCAATGCTGCCCTATTTGAGCCAGGATTATGCTTCATCTGCTTCTGACACTGAGAACTGTGCTGCTTTCTTTCTTTGCTCTACATGTACTTCCATTGTAGTGTGTAAGTCCCCTCAACCCAGAGAGGCTTGTGAGTAGTAGCTCTGATTCACCATAGCAGGATGAAGATTCCTACAGTAGTGACCTGCTTCCTGCACACCCATCTCTTCCGTTAAATGGAAGGGAATAAAATCTGTCTGAATCCTCTCCCTCTCTGTTTCTTCAAGGCCGTATGTCCATACCTCTGTTATAATACTTAGTATTTATCTTTCTCCTTAACTTGATGTGATCCTCATAAAGCTTTCTTATAGTTTTGCTCCTTAGTGTAAATTAGTGGTTAACATGTAGTAGATCTTAACTGATGTTTGATGAATAAGTTGATCAAAGTTTGAATGACTGTTGTAAGCTCAACAGAGCTTATGTTCTTTTAGCAGGAAGAAGAAAGGAGAAAATCTTAGGTTTACTATGGCCATTTAAAATATATGTTATTAAATAGGATATTATTCTTAGAAATTTTTTTATCTTCTAATGTATTTCTAAGGATGTATTTATAAATTATTTGGCTTTTTAGCCGTGAGTGGTTATATGATTATCTTCTATACTGCCTACTCAATAACTCAGGATGGCACATTGTCTCTGCGTATTTTGAATTGGACCAGCACCACAAACACTCATTATATGTCAAATATTGTGAAATATGTCTCTGATATGAGCCTTGAGGAAATGTTTGGCAGCATCATTTCCTCATAAGGCCCTAACACTTTCCCCTAAATAGTCACCTCATTTGTGAACTGGCATTCTTTTGAAGTATCTGATATTATCTGGGGCTCCCTGACGTTTTTAACAGTACCTCATTCCCCATTTCCCAGTTCTTTTCTGTACTGGGTTCTGATCTTATGAACTTACCTTGGAAAACCAAAATTTTCTTCGTTTATAGGAAGTATTAGTGATCACTGATCTCCAGAAGTGTTGGTTCATAAATATACTGACACTCTGCACTAACAAAACTTAGAGTTTGCTTATTTGGGCAGATTTACCTTAATTAAGGTGGATGTCTGTAGTTAACTAAATAGTTTTTGGGCAATTTCATTCTGGCCTTTATCTCATTCAAACTTGCTTCTGTTAAATGTAAATATTCCCTTTTAGAGGGAGAGTTTGTGTTTTTAGGTTGTATTTTAAACCTGGTGATATTATTTAGCAGGAGTCAAGTAACTGAACAATCATAAAAACTTTAAATACCTGAAGACTCTAACACAATATCTATGGATTTTTTCTATGCCCAATTTAACTTTTAAATTTGTCCTATCCGCAACTACCATATTTTTTCCTCGAAGAGTTGTTAAGGATGTTATAAATATTATATATTAAGTACCATAAACAGCCCTTGATGTATTGTATTTAATAAATACTATTAATAGTATTATTAGTTGTATTAGTTTCCTATAGCTGCTATGACAAATTACCACAACTTAATGTCTTAAAACAATTCAAATTTATTATCTTACAGTTTTGAAGGTCAGAAGTTCAAAATGAGACTTAGGAATTGTCATGGTGTTGTCAGAACTGGTCCTTTCAGGAGGCTCTAGGGAAGAATTGTTCCTTCCCTTTTCCATCCTGGAGAGCAGTGGTCTCCAATCTTTTTGGCACCAGGGACCGTTTTCATGGAAGACAATTTTTCCACAGACCTGGGGTGGGGGATGGTTTCAGGATGATTTAAGTATGTTACATTTATTATGAACTTTATTTCTATTATTATTACATTGTAATATATAATGAAATAATTATACAATTCACCATAGATTGAGGACCCCTGTTCTAGAGGCTGTCCTTACTCCTTGTCTTGTGGCCCTGCATGCTTTGATTCTGCAGAATCTATGGATCAATTTGGAGAGTATTGCCATACCTTTCAATATTAAGACCAATACTAATGTCCATTTTACTGGGCCTTCCTTTCTGACTTCTGAAGTTTCAAATGTTTAGATGTCTGCAGTGTTTACTATTTTTACAAGAATTTAGCAGACTTCTGGTCTTAGCAGTCAAGTGAAGAAGAGGCCAAAACAGTTTATTCATTTATCATGCTTAGTGAAAGGTATTATTTTCAATGTTTTTGACTGATTCAGTTTAATCAATTTAAGTACCAATTGGCAGCCATGAATATAGTTGATATTGCTGCTTAAAAGTCTTGTGTTCTAGCCCAGCTGGAAAGGGAATGAAGACTCTTCTAGCCGTTTTTCAGACTTGTTTGAAGTTTTTTGTTTTGTTTTGTTTTTCTTGGAGTTTCCAGGGGAGATGCCAAGCTGGCAGCAAATGAAGTATACTGTAATGTGAAGCCTTATAAATATATGTTGGATTACAGCCATCATTATCAAAAGTGCTGGTATAGAAATGTGCAAAAGGAAGATTTTCAAATTAAGGTTGGCTGTACATATAAATGTTAGCTTGTAAAGCTCAAGAAATACTAAACTGTAGTCCATTAGCCCCCTACATTTTATTGCCCTTTTTGGAATAATCATGTACTTCAGAACATCCTTTAATCTGAGCTGGCTTGTGGTTGTTTAAGAATGCAGCTTTTTTTTTCTTTATCCTTTATGTACTCAGATGAGGAAAATTTACTGTACTTTATAAATAATCAGAGCTAAAAAGCAAATTTTCTTCCCACCTTTTTATCTTCATGGAGGCCCAGCTTTAAGGCATTTGAGCAGTGCATTTGTACTCGGCCCCACAACTAGTTCCACTGAAAAAGAAATCTTCAAAGTCCCCTTTCTTTTCCTCTTCTGGTATGATGCACTATTTGGGATCATGGCAAAGAGAGCACTGTTCTTATGAGAGTGAGGAACAGACCTTTGTTTCAAAGGTTCAAGGCTTTCACTTCTACTTTATCGCCTCGCAGAAATTAAAGTGGACCCCTCCTTAAAATGATTATTACCTCTGTGTTTAAGATACAGATTTGATTTATATTAAGATAGAAGATGCCTAAATATTAGTGAAGCTCAATGTGTTCATCATGGTTTTACTAGAAACGATTTACATTGAATGAGGCCTTCTTCCATATTTAGCTTTACTATTAGATTAGCTCAGCCAGTATAGCAGGACTGGAAGCTAGATTTCACACATTTCCCCATTCTTGCAGTTGAATATAAAACAATACTTGCTATTTATAAATAAGGAGAGAAATTATCAATTAAAAGCAATGTGCCTTGTTGTGTAAGGGTTTAACATTTTAAAATGGTCTTTAATATATACCTGATGATGAATAAGTTTAAGATTTTGATTTATGTGGTCATAAGTTAGTTATAAAGTAAATGAACGAAACCCATAGGTAAGAATGACAGAGAAAAGATTTGCCCTATGAAATTGAAAGTGTTTACATTAAATAGCTCATGTAAACTATTGCATAAAACATATAAAACAACTCACTTTCAACACGGATAGAACAAAGTTGATATTTCAGCCATAGGTCATGTATTTTCACAAAATATGTTACCTAATTTTCTTTTGGCTAATTAATGGTACATAACTTTAAATTACATGATGTATAAACTTTTAAAGTTTTCAAATATTGTCCAATGTACTTTCTTTTCTATTTATAGACAAAGAAAGGTAAACCTTTGATACATTTTAATCCTAGTTATGAAATTAGTCTTCCCAAGTTCCTTTAGTGAAGGGCCTCAAAAGTTAAAGAGTAATGTAGGATAAACTAGTCACTGTAATCTCTGAGTGGCAGAGAAACAGCTCTTGCCCTGCAGTGAGGCCACCACTCACCAGCCTCAGCAGCCTTTCCCTCTAAGCCTGCTCTCAGAAACCTTTCAACAGAGCACTCCAGGCAGCCCCTTCTGGTCAGTTGGGACCATCACACCAGAGAACAGCTATTTGCCAACCCAGGTCTAGACCCTGGGGTACCCAGTACAATTTATATGACTTTATGTTGTTCCCATATGCTGTCTTAATATTTAAATATTTGAATATTCAAACAAATTATTAAATGTTTGT
>NW_012153729.1:190912-192590 GCF_000956105.1 Propithecus coquereli
ATCTGTGCTCTAACCATGTTGATTTAGTGCAATCCTTTTAAGGCTAAATATATTTTATTATATGAATATGTCATATTTTATTTATCATCTCCCCTATTCAGGTATATTGAATTTACTTTCAATTTTTCCTATTTATAAAGAATATTACAGTAGTTTGTGATTTTGTTTTCCACTGTAGTTGTTTTCCTTAGGAGTCCCAAGCACACACTGGGCGGTAGAAACGTCCATAAGGAAGGTTTCATGTTGGAGTCAGCTGAGCCCTGTAGGGTTTATATTAATAGTTTAGAACTATGTTTATGTGTGCTGTTATTTTATCAATTCTGATTTCTACTCATATTGATTTGTATGAATTTGGGCTCTGAGAGTGGGGTCTGAGATCCATTCTTTCTGTTTGCCACATCCTGCCTGAGGCAAAAGCTGGATTCCTGCTGAGAGTCTGTACTGGAAAGCAGAGACTCTCAGTCCCTGCTAGGAGGCTGTGCACCTCTTCCTAGCTCCCTGCTGTGATCAGGGCCCAGGCTCTAGGATGTATTTCTGGTCCAAATATTCAATGGAGCTGCATAGAAAGCTCTCTGATAGGCTTAAAATTAAAGGAATAGAGAACATATTGAAGGAGAAAGCCCCAGGCAAGAATTTTCAAGTATACTGTTAAGAATCTGAAGCTCAAAATTAGACATTTGAAAGTGCTAAGGCCATAGCTGACTATGATAGTCATTTTTGGCTCAATAACTGCACTTGTTGGGACTGATGATGTAACATTAAGAGATCAGAGAATTCAAGGCTAAGGAGAAAAAGCAAGCAGACAACATAGGACCTGTGAAAGCATCCTGCAGAATAAAGAAAAGCCTTCTGCATTTTGCTCTCACAAGATACAAATGCACTTCTGAAAATGATCTACTGTAGGATTCAGAAAAAAAAAATTCAGAAAAGTAGTACCTTTATGATAGGCCACATATCAAGTAAAACTAATGCAATGAAATCTGAATACATCCTGGGAAAAGAATTAAACCTCGAGAATAAAAATGATTATTCTGCAAGTTTCTAGGCAGGATGACACTGGCAAAGAAATTAGAAAAATGATGGAATAATGCCTTATAGTTTTGAAAGAAAATAATTGTGACTCAATTTTATATACAACCAAGGAGGGTGCAAAATCAATAGAGAAATATTTTTCTGTATATAAAAGCTCACGTAGTATATGCCATTTGTTACTTTTTTGAAAAAAATATACGAACACATCAACCAATCCAGAAATGAAGCACAATACTTACAACACATGAGAAAACCATCATTAAAAAGAATGAGTAGAGAACACTGGAACCCAAAAACATAGAAACGAATTTAAATAATTTGTTACAAATCTGATTATAAAATAGAATGCTAATATTGTTTTTTTGATTTAAAAAGTTTATAAAGGAGAAAATAAAAATTTAATAACAACTTGAATCCAAATCCCTAGATTACATTAACAAAGATCAAGAAGTAGGTAGATAGTGAGAGGGTAGGAGGAGCATATTATGCTAAAACTCTTTGTCATGAATACACAAGACTCATGAGATTCTTAAAGTTAGGGAAATATAGGTTGAAATAATTTTGAAATGTATAAACATAAGCATTAATAAAATTAACAAGACATACATCCTTATAAAAACCTTGAGAAGAGAAAAACAAAACTTGA
>NW_012153729.1:192640-196224 GCF_000956105.1 Propithecus coquereli
GTACCCAGTACAATTTATATGACTTTATGTTGTTCCCATATGCTGTCTTAATATTTAAATATTTGAATATTCAAACAAATTATTAAATGTTTGTACCAGGAAAACCCTACATACAACTCAAGACTTGCTGTTCTTGGGCAGAATAATATAGGAAATGCACCAGACCAAATTAAAATTCTCTGTAGTCATGAGAGTGCTCAGTCTTTTATGTAATGATATCCCTGGAATCAGTATTCAGTATGATATCCAGTTATTAATCACCATTATCTATGAGCTAATATTAACATTATGTTGCAAAGAAAGCATTGCTAATATTAAGGCCTTAGAACTTGACAACGAGTTAACATTAAAGACATTTTAACAGCATGTAAGAAAAATGGTGGACAAGAAGATATTCAGGTTCCTGTTCATTAAAGTGGACAACTTAAAGAAAAGCTTTTAAAAAGTTCCAGAAGCCTGTACCCCACTGCTTTAAAATGTGGTAACTGAGAGCACATCTGGCATGCATCATGATCTGGAATGGCTTAGCTCTCATGCAGGGCATCCCACGCCTTGGGCAGTATTAAACCCTGTAGGTCATAAAAATGGTGGCCACGTCTGTAAAACAGACACATAGAGGAAGAGGGATTTCAGTGGAAAAATTGCTTTGTTTTTCATGGGGGTGAAGTGATTATTGTCATCTTCAGGTAGATGGATGTGTGGGTAGATATGAAGAGATAAAAATAGACATAAGTCTTAAAATGAAAAATAAAGGAAAGATACAGGGTATGTTCTCTCAGCCTGTAAACAAAGAGCTGCTTATTTGTAGTTATGCCATGCCCTAACATGTGGCTAATCTCTATATACATTACCTCATAAAGGGATGGGAGAGTCTTGCTGAAATAGAAATTAGGTGACTTTTTCTTATCAATCTTTTGGTCAGTTAAGCTTTCAGAAAGGTTTCCCATTTGGGGGGAGAATGTTTGTTATTTTGATACTTTATATTACATGTATGTTTTTATTGGAAAGCCTAGAAATGATTTTGTCTAAGAGGGGTTTTCAAACTCCAATCTGAGTAACTCCAAAAAGCTCAAATTACTTTTTGCCCACCTCTTAAAAGACAGTGGCGTCATAGTTTAGAAAAGTCTTTTCCCCCCATTAATGATATTTCTCTAAAATTTGATTTGGGTGAGTTAAATTACCCTATGCAGCCCTAGCATTCTTCAGTATTACAGTTGGTAATAAGATAATGTTTTATATCTGTGTAAACTTTCCCATTTAGGGAAAGTGAGCCAAGTTAATCTTACCCATGGTGTCTAGAAAATCAGGAAAGCAGCATAGCATAGTAGCCAAGAGCGGGAACTCTAGAAACAGACTGGCAGGACTGAAATCCTGGCTTGACCTATTACTCTAGGTGTGTCACCTTGGAAATAATCTCTAAGCTCCAGTTTCCTGTTCTATAAAAGTAAGGATACAGTAACACCCTTATACAGGTTTACTGTGAGAATAAATAAGAGGAGACATATAAAAATCTTGGTCCCTAGTCAGAACTCAGAATTAGTTATTATTAACTTGTATGTATTTATAAACTAAAGCCTTTATTTTTTTCCTCTATGAACATGCAAATATTCCTCTTGTTTTGTTGGACCCTTTTGACTATGTAATTCGAGTTTGACATATGAAGAAATGAGAATGGTTATCAGTTCTTTTGGGCAAATCTATTAGAGGACAGTAAAATAATTTAGGCCATCATGTTGCTCTGTTGCCTTGACTGCTCTGAAGATCAACTGCTGATAGACATACATCTTTCTGTTGTTACACTGGTTTTCAAAAAAATTGAGATATAATTCACATATCATAAAATTTGCCTTTTAAAAGTATAAAATTTGATGGATTTTAGTATATTCACAAGGATATGCAACCATCACCTCTATCTAATTCCAGAATATTTTCATCATTCCATATCCATTAGCAGTCACTCCCTTCCCCTGTCCCCCAGCCCCTAGCAAAAACTAATGTATTTTCTGTCTCTATGGATTTACCTATTCTGGACATTTCACATAAATAGAATGATACAATATGTGAGCTTTTGTGACTGGCTTCTTTCACTTAGCTTAATGTTTTTAAGGTTCATCCATGTTGTAGCATTTATCAGAACTTCATTCCTTTTTAAGACTGAATAATATTCCATTGTATGGATATACCACATTTTGTTTGTCCATTCATTAGTTGATGGAGACACATGGTTTTATACAGTTTTGATTTAGGGAAAGTAGTTTCGCCTTCATCAGAATATGTATTACATGTTTATATGCTTTTTCTTCTGAGACAAGTTATTTTATTGCCACCTTTTTAAAGGGAAGTTTTGCAGGATTTGGATCAAAAATTGAAATCTAAATTTTATCTTAGAGAGGGTTAAATATTGTTCTTTCATTGAAGCCTAGTTCTTTTATATTTTAACTCTGATGCTTTTCTGAACTTCTCTAGGGAAAAAGAGGAGCAGCTAACTCGTGTGACTGAAGTTCAGAGGTTGCAGGCCCAGCAGGCAGATGCTGCTCTGGAAGAGTTTAAGCGGCAAGTGGAACTGAACTCAGAGAAAGTCTATGCTGAAATGAAAGAGCAGGTAGGGGGGCAGCCACACCATCCTTTTTGAAAGTCACTCTCTCAATAGGAAGGTACATTCTCATCTTAAATATGACGGAAACATTTCACTTTTTAAAAAAGCTTTATCAAAATTAGCCATACAATTGGGTCAGAGATTCAGAATGAGTTAAAAGTCCCTTCTACAAATGTAATAATGGCCAAAATATATCTTGCTTTGGGAGAGTGGATCAGCCTACAAGAAAAAACTCATGACTGATCAGTTTCTTTAGAGCTATAGCTCAAGTTAACCATGTCTGTGTTTCTTCACGTTCCATAAACATGTTCCACAAACTATGTTCAATTGGCAGTTCAGGAAGACAGAGGCTGTCTCCAATTCTTGTACAGGATTAGTGATATATTTTTTTGGTTATAAAAGAAAATTTAAAAATTTTTAGAAGAATAAAGGGAATTATTATTATATTAATACAAACTCCCATATACCCATTGTAAAGAATCAATAATTGTTAACACTATGGTTATATAAAATGAAAACATTACAGGTGAAGTTTTAGTTTACTTTGTTATTCATGTCTAATCACACTATTCTCTCCTCTCTACTTCTGAGAAGACCACTATAATTAATTTAGTGTGTACAGTCAGCCCTCCATATCCATAGGTTCCATATCTGTGGGTTCTGCATCTGTGGATTTAACCAATACTTTTGAATATATCTGGAAAACAAAATTTGACGAAGTTCCAAAAGGCAAGTCTTGAATTTGCCACATGCAGCATACTATTTTGAATCCACGTGAATGAATTGACGTATAGACATTGTATTAGGTATTAGAAGTAATCTAGAGATGATTTCATGTAAACAGGAGGATGTACGTAGATTATATGGAAACGTTCCAGTTGGCATAAGGGAATTGAACATTTGTGGAGTTTGGTATCTACAGGGGGTCCTGGAAAAAATCTCCCATGAATACCGAGGGACAACTGTATTAATTTACTTTATCTTATAT
>NW_012153729.1:198195-200029 GCF_000956105.1 Propithecus coquereli
AGATACAAATAATGTTACACAAAAATTACATTTAAAAGATGATGGAAATATGTCACATATTCAGACAACAGAAAGTAGGAATGTAACACTACCATACAAATGAGAATCAATACAAGTCACTAAACTGGACAATGGTATACATTTTTGCATGCTAAAGGCAAGGGTACTCAATCCAAAGATAAAAAAGATATTAGGAATACATGGAGAGACTGACATAGATAGCCATGGGAGGCTTTAATATATTTTTCTTCACCTTTGATGGATCAGAGAGGCAAAAACCAAACAGGAAGTCTAAATAAAACTTCATATAATAGCTATATTTCTACTTTCTATCATTTAGAGACAACATTCTCTTAAAACAGTTATGAAACTCAGTAGACCATAGGGACTCTAAATGTATTTCTAAAACTTACCATGTTAGAGAATACATATTTTTCACCATAATGCAGTAAAACTAGAAATTAAATTTCAATTAAAATTGCTACATTGGGCTTCATCAAAATTAAAAAGTTTTGGTCTTTGAAAGACACATTTAAAAAATAACAAAAGGAAATAAGTCGAGCCAGAGAATGGGAGAAAAGAAAAGATTCATAATACATATATTTCAAAGAACTTGTATCTAAAATAGAAATAAATCTTACAGCTCAATAATAAGACAAACATCCCCATTAAAAATAGGCAAAAGACTTTATTGGGCACTTCACATAAGATACACAAATGACTAATGAGCACATGAAAAGATGCTCAACATTATCATCATTTATCAGGCAAATGCAAATTAAAATCCAAAATGAGATGCCATAAATGTTCACTAGAATGGTTAAAATGATAAAGATAGATTGACAATACCAAGTGTTGGCAAAGATGTGGTGCAGTTGGAACTCTTTTATGCTCTGCTGGTGGGTATGAAAAATAGTATAGCCACCTTGGAAAGCTGCCAATTTTTTTAAAACACTAATACATTAAAACAATGACCGTAAGTCAGTCTTCAATTCCTTTGTATTTAATCAAGAGAAATAAAGACATGTCCAGACAAAGACTTGTGCACAAATATTGACAGCAGGTTTGTTCATAAAAGTTCAAAACTTGTACAATTAAAATGTTCCTTAAAAGGTGAAAGGATTAACAAAATGTGGTTTATACGATGGAATACCACTCAGCAATGAAAAAGAATGAACGAACTATTGGCACCCACAACATGGATGCATCTCAAAATCCTGTTAAATGAAAGAATGTGAACACAAAAGAATATATACTGAATGTTTTGTAAGCTCTCAGTCCCGTTAGAATTCTCTAGATACTGTTGAGTTTTTTGCTTTAGTAGACTATCAACCCAATTCGTTTCAGAGAGAAAGCCTTGTCTCATCTTCTGTGGGTGGATTCCAGTTTTAGTTAAGTTTCAAAGCCTTTGCTATGCTGCTTTGGGTCTGTTTGTGCTTGTGCCACTCAGGGGTGAGTCTGAGACTTGAGTGGTGATTTAAATCACCGCACCCAATGACTATAGGCACTCATGGAACATTATCCAGGGTAGACCATATGCCTGGCCACAAGACAAGTCTCAAATTTAAAAGGATTAAAATTTAAAGTATGTTCTTTGACCTCAACAATAATAAATTAGAAATAAACAACAAAAGGAAATCTGGGAAATCCTCACATACTTGGAGATTAAATTACACACTTCTAAATTACTCATGAGTTGAAGAAGATATAACAAGGGAAATTAGAAAATATTTTGAACTGATTAAAAAATATGGCATATCAGAATTTACGGAATGCAGCTAAAGCAGTGCTTGGGGAAAAATTTATAGCTTTAAACATAATTCCCAAAAGGAAG
>NW_012153729.1:213099-255054 GCF_000956105.1 Propithecus coquereli
TAGCTCAATATACCAGTGAGACAGAATAATAACTGATTTAAAGTAGCCTGTGATAGAATGATTATCACATTAACTGAAAATTTCCTCTGATAAAAATACTTTCCTAAATTATACCCAAATGTACAGGGGTAGAAAGACAAATGAATTACTGTACTACTTTGAATAAAAGGTGTCATTTTCATGTTATTGACATGGAAAGTATTTTCATTATTGATTTTGAGAATATCTCTTTCCTGGCACATATAAAAGAGTACCTGATAAGAGCACAAAGTGATAGAAAAAGTTAGATCCAACAATATTTTATTTAATTTATATGTGTTTTAAAAAATTTGGCACTAAATGTTGAAAATTGTACATTCAGCAAGTTTTGAGCCAAGTTGAGTACACTGTGCCTTTTTTTTTTTTTTCAGAATATTACAGGGGTACAAATGTTTAGGTTACATATCATTTGATTGGTATTTATTGAGTCCCCATATGTACCAGGCACCATGATAAATGATTGATACCATTTCACTGACACATCAGTTCACACACGGTTATGTTATAATGGAGAAGACAGACATTAAAAACAGTGCAATGAAGATGTAATTTATATAGAGAACCTGAAGGTGCTATGTCCTATGTAAGAGAAGAGCAGCAAAGCAGGGAAGGGGAGACTAGGTGGACTTGGGAACGTGGAGACTGCAATTTAAAATTTAAAATAATCACGGTCTGGGAGGCCTCAGTACAAAGATGACAGTTAAAACCTCAAGACTTTGAGAAGGAAGCCTTGTGAATATTGGGTAGATGCTTCTAGATCCTTAGGTGAGAGCGTTTCTGGCATGTTGAAATCCCAGTAAGGAGGCATGTGGGCTGGAGTGATGGTGGTAGTGGAATAGAGTAGTAGAGATGAGCTAAGAGAATTCACCGGGGTTGGATTATATGAGGCCTCATAGAGGTTGGTGAAGTCTTTGGTTTTTACCTTTTTTTAAATAATAGCTTAGCTGAGATAAAATTCATATACTGATGATTCACTTGTAAGTATACAATTCAGTGTTTTTTAATGTATTCACAAAGTTGTGCAAACATCACCACAGTCAATTTTCAAAAATTTTCATCTCCCCCAAAAGAAATGTCCTACCCTTTAGCAGTCACCCTCCCTGATCCTCATCTCACCCTGGACAACCACTAATCTATTTTCTGTATCTGTGGATTTGCCTATTCTGGAAATTTAATATAAATGGAACCATACAATATGTGGTCTTTGGTGACAGCGTAATGCTTTCAAGGTTCACCTATGTTGTAACACGTATTAGTACTTCATTCCTTTCTATGGCTAATATTCCATTGTATGAATATACCACATTTCGTTTACCCTTTCATCAACTGATGGACATTTGGATAGTTTCCTATTTTTGGCTGTTATGAACAATGCTACTATGAACATTTGCATAAAGTTTTTGTATGTATGTATGTTTTCATTTCATACCTAGGAGTGGAATTCCTGGGTTATATGGAACTCTGTGTTTAACCTATTGAGGAATTGCCAGAATGTCTTCCAGGGTGTCTACACTATTTTATAGTCCCACCAGAGATATTGAAGATTCTGATTTTTCTGCATCTTCACCAATATCTGTTATTATCTATCTTTTTGATTATAGCTATTCTAGAGGGCTTGAAGTAGTATGTCATTCTTGTTTTAATTTGCAGTTGCCTAATGGTGATGATGCTGACCGTCTTTTCATATGCTTCTTGGACATTTGTATATCTTTTTTGGAGAAATGTCTATTCAGATCATTTCCCCATTTTAAAATTGAGTTTAATTGCCCATTTATAATTCGGCTGTAACAATTCTTTATATATTTTAGATATAAGTCTCTTATCAGAGATAGGATCTAGAAAATTTTCTCTCATTTAGCACATACCAAGAGCTTAATAAAATCTTATTGAATAAATATTTGAATGTCCAAAATTATGGCTAAATTTCTACTACATTGATAGTATAATATTAGAATTTAGTCAATTATATACCAATTTTAATTTTTGTCCTTAAATTATTAAAATGTATTAAAATAATTGATGTATGTTTCATTATTTTATCATCTTTAAATTCATCCTTATTGTTGGTGAGGTGTTTAAAATCTGTCATTTTTAATGAATGGACAAATTACAAAAACATGGAACACAATTTTTTGTTTACACATTTAATATTTGACTTTTAAATTTTGTAGATGGAAAAAGTAGAAGCAGATCTAACTAGATCTAAGTCCCTTCGTGAGAAACAATCAAAGGAGTTTTTATGGCAACTGGAGGATGTCAAACAGCGATACGAACAGCAGGTTGGTCTTTCATTTTGATGCTGCCATTTAATTTTTGAATACATATATAATCCATCTTTTAAATATCTCTATATCACAAAATATCTGCATAGTGAAAATATTACTAGGAAATGTCACTCTCAATATATTTGAAATATTTAAAGTCATATTTGTTTCAATAAAATCCAGAAATGGAGAATTCGAACACTTCACTGAAGTCTGTTTTGATAGTTTGTTAATCTGAATGTTTAATTGAAACATTTATTGTGATTCTTGAGTTCTTCTTTTCCTATCAGAGCACAGTTTGACTTATTCATTTGTTCAAGAAATAGCGTTGAATACCTACTGTGTGCCAGGTACTGTTATGGACACTGGGGAGAACAGTGATGGAGAGAACAAGGTTCCTTCTCTCATGGAGCTTATGTTTTTGTGGGCAGTCAGTGCAAAAATTTCATTTGAAGTAATTTTGAAGAGTGATTTATGAAGAAGGAAAGAGATAGCATTTATAGACTTTGCCCTTTGAGGGTGGGAAGGGGATTACCAACTTTGGGTAGGTGGTCAGGGAAGTCCTGACATTTGTCCTCAGAGTCCTAAAAACTAGGAAGGAGCCATCTGTGAGACCCTGGAGGAACAGTATTCCAGTCTGAGGGAATAGCAAGTTCAAAGACCCCAAGAAGAGAGCAAGCTGGGAGTGTTTAAGGAACAAATATGATGGTGAAGACTTGGTTACCTGGAATATAGGGAGAAAGGTTCCAGCTGTAGGAGATGAGGGGGTAGATAGGTTAGGACTGGGACATAATGAGTTTAGATTTTGCCCTCAGTGCTCTGCCTCTTACTTAGTAATAAGAAAGGGTTTATTTTTCTTCTTTGAAAGAAATATATTCCTGTTTATTCCCAGAATATTTAAGGTGGCTATTAATTTTTACTTTGTCTAATTTGCTTGCCTTGTTTCCTTCACATTTAGGAAAACATTTATTATAATAGTTTAGTCACTCAGGTTACGAAAAATTTTTCTGAAGACAATAGTTAAACCTCATAAATCCTGAAACCTGAATAATTTTTTTATTATCACATTTTAATCCCCTATTAAGCAGGTACTAAATCAAAAATTCATTAATCCCTTGTGATTACTGAATTTTATTTCTTCCCCCAATTGATAACAATTAGTGACCCACTTGAATTTAGTGAGAAGGAAGTCTGATCCGACATGTGTCCGTAGGAATGTGGTTTTGTTGTTGTTTTAATCTTAAAATGTTTCTAGAAATACTTATGTAAGTTGCTTTCATAGGGATGGAGTAAGGGAAAATGGTTATAAAGAAAAAAGTTGGCAAATTGGTTCTTTGTTTTCATTATCTGAACTGTCCTGCTGTATTCCATCTCGGCAAATCATGCCCATCCTTAAGACTTACCTCTTGTTGCAGCACTTCCATCAAATGTTACGTGACCTTTTTAGCCCATGCCAATTTTTTCTTTTCCTAAAATTATAGCATTTATCATCTGATTATTTTGTACACTTAGCTCTTGTATGAGAATGTATCACATAGAGCTATTTTTATACAGAAAGGCATACAGTTTACAAGACAGCAAGAACTTTCCATTATATTTATTCAACTTCTGTTGCATTGTGTTTCTATGATTGAGTTCATAATAGAAGTACATTCATTGTTGAGTTGAGTTTTGATGAATAGATGTCTGTTGTCTGTATATTAGAAGGTAGGAATTTCAATGTCCTTAATTTAATCATCAACGAAGACATCACCTTTAGTTGGTTGTACATGTATGTGTTTTATTTTTTAAACGACTTTTGGCTTATATGACTCTATATTATTAATCCTAGGTGGTGAAATTACTTGCTCAAGGTCATAAACGAAATAGTTTAAAGTCTTAAGGAGAGTTCAATTTCTGATTCATCTGGTATTCTTTTCCCTTTTCCAAGCTATCTGTCTATATGATGTTTCTCTGATACCTTGAGAAAGATTTAAACACTTTGATTAAAAGGTTTTTAATAGTAATAAAACAACTATATGCGTAAAAGATATTCACTTTTTATAATTCTTGCTTGGTAGTACTTTAAAATTACTTTATTATATAGTGAGTATGAAGGTTACGTGCCACAAAGAAATAACAAAATATTTGAACTGAATGAAAATAAAAACATAACATCAAAACTCATGGAATGTAGAAAAAGCAGTCATTTGGGGGAAATTTGTAGCATTGTGTGCTTATATTAGGAAAGGAGAAAGTTCTCAAATCAATGATTTAATAAGCTTCTACCTTAGGAAACTAGAAAAAGATAAGCAAGTTAAACCAAAAATATATATACTTGTAGAATATACATAGAATATATATATGTAGAATATATATGTTCTGTTGTTTTAAAATTTTAATTCATATTATCTTCAATCCAAACAATTTATTTTTTGGAACCTATCCTATAGAAATATTTACATATGTGCCAAAAGATACACATTCACATATGTTTGTAGAGGATTATTTGGAGTAATGAAAAAGCATAAATAAAGTGAATGATTAAATAAATTATGCTAAATCTATACTATGGAAAACTATGTACTTATTAAAAAGATTGATATAAATCTGTAAGTTCCAAAGTATGTAAGTTTCTAAGACATATTGTTAAGGGAATACACATGTTAGAACACTTTGTGTATAATGATCCCATTTATGTAAAATTAAAACATATATGTCTGTATCTTAGATATGTAAATTCAGTAAAAAAATTCTGTATGATTTTATATGTATATGGAGTTGGCATGGAATTATGGGTTAGGGTTATGATGAATTGAGACTTTGATTGTATGCTATAAATAAACTTTTTTATTTGAAATTTCAGAATGAACATGTATCATGTATTACTTAGATAATTAAAACATTAATGTTATGAATACTAAGAAACAATAGAATGGAATAAATATTATGGAACATTTATATTCTGTAGCATTTTAAGTGGATTATATGTTTGCCTTAATGAAATACAAAATAAATTTAAACAATTTATGTACAGCATAACAATAACCAATAGTTGAAAAGCCTAAAAGAGAAGAAAAGACATGGAAGATAGAGTATTAGTAGATTATTTTCAAAGGTACCCAAATGTGGATAACTTCAACTTTCTAACTCCAAAAGCCAGTGCAATGGAGTTAATTTATCACATTATTTTTTAAAAATTATATAATGTAAGATGAAGTAGCTAATTTCTGATTAGTATGTGATGGCAATTGAAAATCATTTTGACACATCAACTTAAATGTATATATGTATTTCTACTGAAATGCATGTAATCTAAAGGAGGTTGCTTAGGAAACTGGTTTTACAAACTAGGTGTAGAAATTATATTAACACCAAGACGTAGAGCCTTGGATTAAGGAGTAAGGGGCCAAGAGGGAAGCAGAGGTAGATAAATAATTAATATGCTAGTAGCATTGCGCAAATTAACGTACCCTTTTTGGAGAGGATTTTGGCAATATCTACCAAGAGTCATAAAAAACACTTATACCCTCCGGCCCAATTATCCTTAACCTCAAAAATCAGACAGAAATATAAAAACAATGATGTTCATAATTTTTTAGATGATGGAGTTATGGTGAACTCTTTTTC
The DNA here is from genome assembly GCF_000956105.1 of Propithecus coquereli. NCBI lineage: Eukaryota > Metazoa > Chordata > Mammalia > Primates > Indriidae > Propithecus > Propithecus coquereli. The sequence goes on from NW_012153729.1 coordinate 219,012, forward strand.
TGTACCCCTATTATCCACATTATGACAGGATCACTTCTCAGTGTAAAAATATATTCACATAAATTTGTTTGGAAGTGTGTTAAGTTTCAAAGGCTTTTCTCAGAATGATAGATTTAAAAATCTACCAATCTTTTGTCTTTGTATTGTCTTGATCAAAAATGTTTTATGCAATAAGGAATATTGATGAATTCTTTAAAGAGTTGATACTATTAATGGAAGCCATACACTGTTACATCAATTTTTCTGTTTTTTTTTTCATGAAAAAGAGATAGATAATCCAACTGTAGGTTATAACAGGAATTTAAAAACACACACAAAGTTATCTTAGATTGGTGCAGATTTCACCCATTTTCATTCTTCCTATATCTACAGGACTGTTCATTAGAATCGATGCTGAGAATGAAGATCCCAGGCAGTACCTCACTAAGGAGAGATGAAGGCAGGAATATGAGCTGGTATATTTTAGGAGAATATTTACAGATGTGATAATACACAAATTTGTTTTAGTTAACCTTTTTTCAGTAGAGTATTCTATTAACTCTAACAATATTTCACCACTCCAAATTGTTAACATTTTTCCTGTGGAAGTCTCTTATGACAAACGACAGGCATATGGTAGCGGTCTCTACAAGCCAGCATGAGTATGCTAAAAATGAAGCTGATTAAACTAAGCTCATTTCCTTCTTTGAACAGTGTAGCCAGGCTGGTAGATAAGGAAAGAGGAGTAGATGTAATATATCTGGCCTTTATTGAGCCATCTGACAAGGTCCTTCATGAAGGCAAAATGTGGAAATATGGTTTGGATATTGGTATCTTTATGTGGGTAAGTGATAGTTCAGAGGGCCATCCCTGAATGATTAGTGTCAACCTGAAGTGAGATTTCTAAGCGTCTGTCAGTCAGTGGATGATGATAAGGGATAAAAAAAAAGTTTGACGTTACCTGATGCTTAGAATTCTGAGGAGTAGTTAATATGTAGGATAAGGAAATTAGTTTTCTGAAGCTTTAAACAGGCTGGAATTAAGAAGATTATATTTATTGGGTTGAATATAAAATGTCATGCTTTGGTTTGGAAAATCAGTCACTAAAGTATGAGAGTGGGGAGTGAGGAAGACAGAAAGACACAGAGATAAGGGGAGTACTGTGCCTGGGACAGTAGGATAGGAGAGCTTGTCGACATGGTCCCTGTCTATTGTTTATGTATCAGGTCACAGAAGGAGTAAGTCAATTTTGGTAACTGCATTTTAAGCAGGACACAAACTCCAACAAAGGGGAGTTTCTAGAATATAGAAAGGTCTGGAACTATGTCAGAGGGAATATTTAAAGGAATAAGGATATGTTGCCAGAAGAGAAGAGAAGTCTAAGGAGAATTGTGGATCTCTTTATTTGTAAATTCAGTGCTACAGGAAGTATCAGGCTTGGTCTGTGTGGTAAGAATCCTAAGAGCCCCCAGTTGCTAGGCCCTCCTCTGGGCCAAACACTGCTCTCCATGCTTTACATGTATTCAGCCACTCCCCATCCTCACAGTGATCTTGTGAGGCGGCTGCCATTGTTTAATATCTTTATCTTCTGGTTGTAGAAATGGAAGCACATCTAGTTATGTAACTGGCCCGGGTCCCATGCAGTTAACAGATGGTAGAATCAGAACCTAAACCTGAGCCATGCTCTTTACCTCCACTCTAAACGCACACCGATGGAGTTCCAGGGGGCAGTAATTGAACCTGTGTGTAGATGGTACTGTGAGGAATATTTTGAGTTATTTCAAGGTAGTTCTTTTCTAAAGAACACTTCAAGTGTGCAATGGTTTGTCTTGTGAGAAAGTAAGTTTCCTGACACAAGCATGTTGAAGTATCTGTTGAGGGCTGCCCTACTGCTTAAGGTCTCTTCCAAATCCAAGATTCTGTGACATTCTGTTCATTTGCCTGATTACATGTTCACCCCCTCTCTTGATAGACCAACTTCTCTGGTTCCACCGCTGACTCATTTACTTACGTACCTGTCTAGCTGGATTTCCTTATACCAGGGCTTTTGCCTACTTCCTCAGTTGCCATTCAAATACAAATGTGAAACCTTTTCTATTATTTTGTCTTGCTTTTTCTCTAAAAGGTAAAATTGTAAATGCTATAATTATAACTTCTCCCACCAGGAAGGGATTTGGATGCTGATCACCCAGGCCTTTGCTTCTCAAACTGAGGGAGTGAGCAAGCGCCAGGAATGTATGAGGCTACCTACCTGTTTCCTGGAGTGGTGGATTCACTTGATTATGTTGTGGGGAAGCAAAGTAGTTTTACTATTGAGGTAACATTCATATTAAAACAAACATAGACTTTCCTGTTTTGTGAGATGCAAAGTCCTCATGAATTTTTAAGATAAAATAGGACATTTCAAAGAAACTTCTAGTTTGCAGAGGCTGCTTCAGGCTATGCCCTCAGATCCCCCAGGGGGTACTATTCATTTTCACTGCTGCTGGGAGTTTGGTGGAAAAGTTTTAAAAGCACGTATTGGTCTAATCCTCACATTTTTATAATGAGGGAATTGACTGACATTCAGAGGAAATGAATGACTTGTGCCTTCTGAGCCTCAGTTTCCTTCTTCAGTTTTCATTTTTAAGCCCCTCCCTTATAGAAAGCATCGTGCCAGGAACGGTAATGAAGTGAAAATGGCAATGTAGTATTTTAAAATATCTTAGCCAAAATGCAGGCATAACATGTGCAGATGTGGAAAGAAAAACATCAAACACATGGGATAAATACTCACACAAATATCCTGTAAAGCCTGAGCTTTCATCAAGATTTCCTGTTTCTTTCCTGTATAACCCATTGGAACAAAAAGACAATTCTAATTGTCTTTTCACAAACCTCATTCAAGTTGGAAACAAACAACCTCAAATTGGAAACAAACAAGCAGGCATGCTAGGATTTCCTGAACTATGGGGATTTGTTTGGCAATCCCATTATGTCATCCTTTAATCTTATATTTTGTATCTTCTTTTTTCACTGCAAAGCCTTTAAAGAGAAAAGTGTAGTTCAGCAGATCGACAAGTGATCAAATTCTCCAGAAAGAATAAATGCTTCTTGTCAATGGTTACCAAAAATGCTGAAGGGCCAACCTCTTACAAGCTACCGTTATTTGAAACAAACTATTTTGGTAGCAAAGACAGTAGCAAAGACAAAACAAATTATGCAAGATAAGCAAGTGGGAAATTTTAAATTAAGGTCTGTTGGGATATTTAAAAATCAGATAACATGTGATTCTCAATCCTTCCCTTTGTAAATATACTAGTCTTTAATTATCTAAGAAATGTAACCTAAAAGCATAAGCTTCTTTTAAATGAGACTATTTAATCTGCACTGGAAAAGGAAACAGTAGAAAGTAAGAAATAGAGGAAACAGGGAAGACACTCACTAGCACAGGTTTCCAAGAGGATGGAGATGTGTGGCCAAGAGCCGTGTCACTGGGTGGAGGTGTTGGCCTTGGAGAGGGAGGGCAGGCTTTTGCTGTAACTAGAGAAGAGGACAGATGCACAGAAGTGACTAGATCTGTGGTCGACAGGCGAGGATGTTCTTATTACTGGAGGTTTTTCTTTGTGAGGTAGGAGGCAGGATCATTTGCTGACACTGGGAGAATCACATGGATGGGAGAGCTGATGCAAGTGGGAATTGTTTGAAATCATTTTGGTGATAGTAAGACTGATCTGACCAGAAAGCCAGGTAAAATTTCTCTTCAGTATTGATGTTCCAGATGAAGTTAATGACCATGAATTTGTGATAGATTTTTATATGTTTTATTGATTTCTAAATATGAATTTATTGTACATCCAGTATACTGCTTTTATTCTCTTTGCCTTATTCCTCTTGCTCAGCTTATCATACTCTTTTTAAAAGTCTTTTTTGTTTGGCCTTCCTTCTTCCAATTTGTAATAAATAATTTTGAGCGCCAACTACATATGTGTCAACTACTTTGCTCCTCAGTGGTGATCAAGACAAATGCAAGCTTTGATCTAATGATGCTTCCAGTCTTTCAAATTATTTATTCCGATAACCCCCTAATTTAAGGAATGCAGCTATACTCCAGGTCACAAATTGGTCCTGCAGGCAATAGGCAAAGTACCAGATTCCTAGTCCTTGGGCTGCTAGAATCAGAGACCAAGGCAATGAAGCTACGGAGCCTGGGCTCTTGGTCCAGGCCGAGGGTTCAGAGCCTGGACTCATAGAATGGGCGTTGATATTTAGTGAAAGGCAATTGAAGCAGGGCCTCCTCTTCCTTTTTCTTTTCTTCTTCTTCTTTTTTTTTTTTGTCCTGAAATTTTTCTCATGTAAGTTAAAACAGATTATACCTTTTATTTAGAAATTTTATCCCACTTTACCTAGAGTGGAAATTAAGAGGGCAAAGGTGAAGGCAGTTCTTCTCAGTAACTATGGTATGAAGTGTTCATGTTTCGTTTTAGAGATACTCTATTTAAAGATTTTTCCTAGATGATGATATGACTAACTCATATTCCTTCTCTAAATACATGAAAAATATAAAATTGAAATAATGCCTTCTCAATCATTCATTATTTAGCACATGTTTATTGAGCAATTACTTTGTGCCAAACACTGTTCTAGGTGCTTAGGATAGGACAATGAACAAAATAGAGTCTTTACCCTTGTGAGAGAGGAAAGAAGCACCGCCAGCACTGCTACTACACATTCACGCACACACACACACAAGCCTTCTCTCAAAATATGATGTAAGTTAATGTGAGGTAATGATAATTGCGATGAAGGAAAATAAAGCAGGCTAAGGTGTTCGTGAGTGAACGGGCTACTTTATATATGTAGTTATTTTATATAATGTGTTATCGTAGGTAAGGTTGTTAGTGGAGGACTCTACCAAAGTGATATTCAAATTAAGACCTGAATGAAATGAAGGAAGAAACTATAAAAAAACTTGAGGTAAGGAAAGAGCATTCCAGGCAGAGGGAAGAGCAGGTGTAACAGCTGTGAGATGGTTGGTGTGTGGCTGGAATGGAGCAAGCTGGGGAGAGAATGGTAGAAGCCGAGGCTAAGGAGAGGGCGGATTACATCAAGTCCTGTGGACCATGGTGGGAAGCCACTGGGGCATTTGAGCAAGATCTGGTTTGCGTTTTAAAGAGATCAGTGTACCTGCTGTGGAGCACTGAATGTGGCAAGGGCAGGAGAGGCAGCAGGGAAGCCAGTTAGGAGACGATTGCAGTAGGCTGGCAAGCGTAGGCTGGGACGAGCGAGTGGTGAGCGTCATGGCAAGTGGTCAGATTTAAGATATTTGGGTCAGATTTTGCCGGGTGGACTTGTCAATCTATGTGAAATGGAATGTGAGGCAAAGAGGGAACTCAAACGTGACTTAGACGTTTTCTAGGTGAGCAATCTGGTGAATGGTGGGAATAGACACTGAGACATGAGTAGAGAGAAAAGACAGGAAGTTTCAGGACTGAGTCCAGGGGCACACCAACAATTAGAGTTGGGGAAGAGGTGAAGGAAGCAGCAAAAGAGACTAAGGAGCAGCCAGTGAGGTAAAGGAAAAACTTAGAAGGGGTGATTTCCCTTAAGCCATGTGCAGTAAGTGTTTCAGGAAGGAGGAAATGAGTAACCATTTGTTTCAGATGTTGCCAAGAGGGGAACTTAGATGGGGACTGAGAACTGACCATTGGGTTTGGCAAGAAGGTCTTTAGCCACCTTGACCAGACCAGTTTCAGTAGAATGTGGGAACAAAAGCCTGAATGATATGGATGGAGAGAGAAGGGGATGTGAACAACTTTCTGGGGGGAGTTTTTGAAAGAAAGGGGAACAGAGAAGTGGTTGGTAACTAGAGGGGTATGTGGGGTCAAGGCAAAGTTTTTTTTTAAATGAGATACAGTAAAAATGTTTTTGTTGATGAGAATGATCCAATGGAGAAGGAAATATTGATGATGCAGACTGATAGGATAATTGTGAGAGCAATAGGCTTAATTTGGCAAGAGGGGATGGAATCCAGTGCACAGATGAAAGGACTCTTCTTAGATAGCAGCAAGGCCAGCCATCCCTTCCAGCCACATGAAAGGCAGAGACCATGCAGGTGGACAAGCCAATTTGATGAGGAGGAAGATGAAGTAGCTCTTTTCTGCCTATTTCTATTTTTGGTTGTTCCTGAATGCCACAATGTCCAGTCAAAATGATGAATAAGTATGAAGCATTGTGGTGGGCAAGGTACAGAAAGTAAAAAGAAAGTAAGGACATAGCCCTATAGGTCAGAGGAGTTTATAACCTGGTTGACCTTTTGCCCTCCTAAATCCCATGCTAACTGGCAAACTCAGGTGATTTTTATATTTCAACAGCAGAGATATACTATAATAGATTAAGACAAAGGCAGATTTCATCAAGAACTGAATGTGTTTTAGAGAAACAGACATAAGGTAAAATACACAGTTAAGACATGTTTTTTCCAAAAATTTTGAACTCCACTGATAAGGGCGGATTCTTAATTAATTTTCTCAGTTTGTGTAACTGGAGTTGACCATCATTAAACCATGAAAGAAAAAAACCTCTTGAAGCATTTAACTATTTGAATCCTTCCTGAGTTTCAACTGAGATCTGGCAGATAAAAACACAGAAAGTAATAGCTAATTTTTCAAAAAGTGTTAAAATCTCAGGGTAGTTGCCACTCATCACCTGCAGGTGCTGTGTAAGTATTTTGAGGTATTAAGTGGGAAAGGTGCCCGCAGAAGACAGTCTGTGCTTCCAGCACAGGCTTCGTTTACCAGCTTCCTAGAAACTTGTGTTTCCATCCTTTAGTTCTTGATGTATCATGAGCCTTTGGAGCTTCAGTAAACAGTTGTCCTGGCCATTAATGGTTGACTGGAGAGGAAAGGGAATGAAGAATCAGTGTGTACTGGCAGGCCCTTGTACCATCTCTAACAGCAATTATCACAGTAATTAAACTTTTAAATAAAGAGAACTTGCATGGCTAAACTGAACTGTTGATTGACAGATTTCATGGATGGATCTTTTTGTTGTAGCAAGTACTTAATATTGGAGCCACATGGCCACCCACAGATGACACATTCTATTCCTGTTCTTGACACACCGCCTGCTTTTTACTGTTTTTGTGCCTATTTCTATAAGATGTTGTTCAGAAAGATCATATTGTGGTACTTCTTATGCCAAAATGTAATTTTCCTCTAACTCCAAAGACTCAGAGAAGATTGCACATCCTTAAGTTTATCTTTAAGGAGCTCTTTATTTTTCACGTAATGGAATGTCTAATGTCACATTTTGCATTGTATAACTGCAATTAATAAAAAAGATTTCAACATCTTTTAGTAAGAATATAAAATCAGTCTAGTGACACTGTGCTAACTTTACCGTAGGCTGTGTCCTACTGGAGCTAAATTTCTGGAGCTTTAGAGAATTTAGGAGCTTCTTTCAATATTTTAGGTGTGCTATTTTGCAAATGTAAATTGCTCAGAGACTTGATTTAATAATGTTAAGTCCATATTCTCATTAAATGGAAATTACCAGGGCCTGATGTTCCTGTTTCTCAGTGTGGGTCTTAAAGCCATGAGTCTAATGAACTGTATAAAATTAGTACTAAATTTCACAACCAAGAAGCAAAAGTTTTCCACAGAGAGCTCTTGAGTAGGATGTGGGATGATGTGGAATTGTTACCTGGCAAGCCCGATATATAAATAAATCCCTGTCTATTAATGGCCAACACTTTAAAGCAAAGTATCCCTTGAACTATTAGTCTGATGATCAATATAATTTTTGATAGAGTTTGCAATGTTTGAATGTCCTTTATCTCTCTTTTTAAAAAATGTAGCATGTTTACAATAGTTTGCGATTTTACTAGGTAGTGGTCTTTTCTACTGCTTCGCTATTGTTCCAGTCATGCTGGAACTGCCTTGACATAGTATTGAGGAAGAGTCACAAGTATCAGGAAAATAAACATATGAGAGTGGTTTTGTTACTTTAGACCTACTTTAGGCCCTATGGGAGGGCCTAGATGATACTGCCTTCACTAGAGTGCTGGGGGTACCCTGGTGTGGTGGGGGCACCAATTCCCTGTAGCAGCTTCATGGTGGCTTCCTCTGTATTCCAGGGCTGCCCGTGAGAGATGCTGCTGTGGAACTGAGCTGCCTACTTTCAACAGGAAGATAGGGTACCAAAATGGCAGCTACCACGTGAGACACTCAGGTTAGATGGAAGGTGGAAGCAACTGCTGCAATGGGCAGCAAGGATAGACTGGCAGTCAAGATGTCTTGCTGGCTGGGCACGGTGGCTCACACCTGTAATCCTAGCACTGTGGGATTTAGTTAGTATTGTGAACTATAATTCCTCCTTTTCAATGTGTTGTGGTGCATTGTATCACTTCTATTGGTCTGGCATTGGAGTTTCTGACACTGAGGTGTATTATTGGGATGTTAGTCTTCTATGCATTGTATATTGAGAAGTAATGACGTTTTCCATCTCCTTTATGTGTTTCTTTATATGATTATTAAAAGGTTTTCAGGCCATATTTTCTAGCACTAATTTCATTGTAAAACAGTTACCAGAACTTAAAATATCTATTCCAAGACCCACAGGGACTTGGATATGTAGTTGCTCTATCTTAGTCTTTCTCAGGGCCCGGTATGTGCTTCTGCCCTTGGGTAATTACATGAAATTTCAGTTCAAATGATTTAGTCTGTGATGGAGGGCTATCCTTTCAGGAATTCAGAACTTCAAAACTTTACTCTTGAATTTCAGGTTCAGAGTGTGTTGGGGAGTAGCATAGTGAATAGAGCAAGACCCTTATTCATTTCCTGTTTAGAGCTACAGAAATGGCAATTTCATGCAGGTCAACCCAGTTCCTAAGCATAAAACTGTTGTCTCATCCAAACCCCAACCACCAAGCCATCAAGCCCAGCATCTCAAGGGAATATCAGATGCTACCAGATGCTTGCCTATGAGGGCTAATCACTTCCATTGTCCTTGGAAGACATGCCAATCTGCTTTAATATGTTTAGAGTGGGCATATACCCAAGATTGTCATCTGGCCCACAGATTAATGCTTTTGAGTTAGGGAACTTAAAACTTTCCCTCCTGTAATACAGGGAACCCTTTAGCCTGCCTTAATTAAGCGGGGACCTTGGTGATGGCACATCCTATTTCCCATTGTAGCATATATCATGGGTCTGGACTCCCTCTTGACTTAGAGGCTGATTGACCACTTAATATCCATCCTTGTGGATGCTATCTGCTTTTATATCTTGTATATTTTCCATAATTAACTTCCCCCTGGTCACCATTAACTCCATTAGACATTATTGCCAGTCAACCAAAAGTGTCTAGTAGTCTAATGTAAAGAAGATATGCTACTTCATGTTTACCTTTGAGATGTGCCCACAATTAAAGGACCAACTGGACAAGTCCAAAAGACTCTTCTAACATTTATTTGTATGGAAGGAGCTAGAGACCAGTTAAACTTTGAATTTTAACAGAGATCCACTTTGATAATGGCCTTTGTGGTTATGAATACCATCATCAAGATGTTCCCAGAACGTTAGAGTTTTTCCTCTGGACTTCACCATTTATCTGGAGAAGATACCCTTGCCAGAAGTTGCTGACAGTGAGGAAACTTAGTCATAGACCAAAAGAAAGGGATTATAATGTCTAGAAGTTAGCCAAGCAGTGTGGACTGAGAAAACGAGCCTATTTCACTTTAAAAGGCTTTCACAACCTTGAGATTTGTCCATCACTTAGCAACACGCCCTGGCAAAATAACAAACTAATGATTTCTGAACATCTATCTTTAGGCTTGAAATTCTATTATCACTATTTCATTTTTTTTCCTGATTTTTAAAAGTGAATAAACTGAAATTTGAACATGGCATGGTCATTGCTCAGTCTATAAGAATACTGAAAATGACTCAGTTTAGAAAGTTACTATGGAAGTGCATTATTACTAAAGCTTAGAGTGAGGCAGCATCATTACGAATGATCTCACGGCTGATTCTAATCATATGTCTTTTCTTGGGAGAAAATTCTGTAATTCTTCTGTCCCAGTTGTAGATCACTTGGTTACTTTTCCCTAGAATATTGTAAACTATCTTGCTTTCTATCAACTTTAAGTCACACTCCTTCTCCCAGTTTTTCTGAGGCTTTCAAGATCTCAGTAGATCTACCTCCTACCTCCTTTCAGTGTGTTACATACTAAATGATTTTGATTAAAATTTATAATTTTATATAATGATTCTTGATAATATAACACTGAGTAGAAATGATAATGTGTCAGAACTAAAAATATTCCACTTAATAGTTCATTCACTTGGCTTCCTAAAAAAAATGCCATAATAGCAATAAAGTTTTAAATTCTTTCGTTAGGTTTAACATTGTAGTTAAATATATACATTCATTTTAAATAATCAATACTACAATACTTTTCTATACTACTTGGTGTAGTATATATTAGGAGAGCATTTTTAAACTTTTCTTTCTTCTAAATAGCATAATATATGTATGGGTGGTTAGAAATTTCTTACTGGTTTTCCAACTCTCCATGAAAAAGCACAATAAGAAAACATTTGACATCTGTGTTTTAAAGCAAATTTAATTTGCGTTTTAATTCTTGTTTTGCAGTTAGGGGGTGAGAATTGCAAATTTAAAAAGAAAATAGCTTCTGAAATTTAGTGCAGTGTGCAGGCCTGGAGAAATGAATGCTATAGCTTTAAGATAAGATAGTCTGGTGATTCATTGCACGAAACAAGATCGATTTGAAGCAGGCTCCTACTGTTAGCTTTTTTGAAGATGGATTCTCACGCCGAAAATAACACAACATATTCTAGATAACAGCAGTTTTTCCCCCTGAAATCCACCAAAACTGAAGAAAAATCCAAGTGACTGTTCTTAGCAGCTGTGTGGCCTGGAGTTCACTGGGGAAGCTGGCTTCCTGCAGTCCCCTATTCATCACCTGCTTCAAAGACAGCCTGGCTGGCTATAGTTTGCAGGCCAGGTAGGGTGCCATTGTGCACAGTCTGGGAGGATTAGTATCAAAGCTGCGGCAACCAGGCCCTTGGTCTCCGGCTGCCATTCAGTCTAGCAGGGAGAGGCTAAGACTGGCCAAGGTCACAGTCTCCAGTGTGGAGTGGACTGGGAAAGGATCCTGAGAATAGAATGCTCTTTATGAAATCATGGCGCAAGCTTGCAGCACAGCAGGTGCCCTTCTGGAACACATAACATCTGTTTATGTTGGTATACCGTAGCTGACAACAAGATAATAGAGCTTTGAAATTTATCATTTTATTTTTGAAAAGACAACTGTATATACAATAATCCAGATGCATATTTGGCTCTGATCTTTTATTTGAAAATCATAAAGAAAACTCACCGATTTAAGTGCTGCTTTTTACGTGTATATATTTAAGCAAAAAGCAAAGCGTACTGACTATTAACCATTTACAACCATTGCTGATCAGTAATACCCTAATTCTTGGGGAGGAAATACCTAGCATTCAACATAATTTTTTTAAATGTTCAGACATTTGTGTCAACAGATTGCAGAAGGATTTACTGAATATGCCCAACTATTTTGAATATTAGGAAGTTTAGATAACCACCCCCCTCAAATAAGTGTATTTCAACAGTGAGGTAATAATGACGCAAAAATAAAATTTTCAACTTGGACAAATTAGAGAAAAATTAAGCTGTACATGAGTTGTCATGACGACAAGGATGTTCTGTTGATGAACTGTCCTCCTCATTGTCCAATCAGATAGTAGAGCTGAAGCTGGAGCATGAACAGGAGAAGACGCACCTATTACAGCAGCATAACGCAGAGAAGGATAGCCTAGTCCGAGACCATGAACGGGAAATTGAAAACCTGGAAAAACAGCTTCGCGCTGCCAATATGGAGCACGAAAATCAAATTCAGGAGTTCAAGAAACGAGATGCACAGGTAATTATCAATAATATTTGATAAAATGGGTATCTATTTTTAAAAAGTCATCAGCGTTTAGTGTTTTCTTATTATTCTTGTTGATGCACGCTGTTTGATCATTTGCAAAACTGACATATAAATGTGATTTTTTTTTGTTTGTTTTTCTCACCCCACCCCCCTGTTTGGGAGATGAATAAGGCTTTAACTACAGAAACCACAGGTAGCCAGATTAAAAATCCCATGGCGCGCTATAACTTGGCCCCTTTTTTATAATCTTGTCTCAGTTCCTTTCATGACGGATTTTTTTTAAGGTATCTGCCCCTTACCCCTCCCCTCAGCCTTAGCAAATCCCTAAGAAATATATCAGCCTCACTCCTTGCTTTCTGTTTTAATCTCTGTAGGTAATCAAGCAGCTGTTTTAACATTTGCTTTTCCTTCCCAGTGTTGCTTTTTTCATTAGACTCTATATTTGATTAGATCACTCAGATGGTAATTGATAAAATGACTCCAGAGAAGAACTATTTCCCATCAGGTCTGTTGCTTTTTCTTGCACACACACATGCCTCCTAGCATCCATCTCTGTAGTCCCTGTTGGAAGCCATTTGGCAGAATAACCCCCAGCTGTGGTAGCATTTGACTCCTCAAACTTGTGGATGAAATGTGCACTGTCAGCATGGAAAATTATCTTTATAAATTTCAGATAAAAAAATCTTAATGGGTGTGTATCTTTGTGTTACAATACATTCTTTAGGGTATATATAATCAAGGGCCTTTAGTGTATCCTCTTGAGGAGAGTGCTGTGAAATTTTATTAAAGAAAAATTTAAGAGCAACTGATAAAAAATAAAAAGATAATATTCTTTTCTCATAAAACCATATCATACACTAGGTCTCAATACCTCTTTCCCATTGAAATCTAACCATACTAACCATACCACACGTAAGCTGCTTCTTCTACATATCCTTCCTTCCAAAATAATATAATTTCCAAGCAATGAAATAAACCTTCTGTTGTACTGTGTGTTTAAACAATTTTTTAACTATCTAAAAATAAAAATACTGCAATTTAAATAAGATGTTAATTTTTTTAGTGGAAAGCGGGAGGCGGTAAGGCAAAGAATAGGAGTTATTGGTTATTTTTCATTTGACCTTGAGTTGTCTTCTATTTCAGGAGAACAACTGATATAATATGAATATACTCAACACAGGTGTTTTTTGTCAATAATATACATTTATGGGAAAATTATTTTCAATTTGTTTTATGGTGGTTTGCTAACTAAAAAGGTAGTCATTGTAGTGGCCATAGTACCAGAATAATGAGGTGGTTCCTGTTATATCAATGTGTATTATACTTTTGCCACCAACCTCATTAAAACCTTTATAAAATATATGCTGATCTTTTTATTTTTAGCCATACAATTTATTAAGAATATTTTCAACCTTATATTCTCCTTCAAACATGATGTTAGACCTTACCACTGTTTTCCCATGGTAAGGGATATATGGGTTCTGAGTCAGTGTAGGGTTTGTTTGTATAGTAAAATTGAATGATGGATATAATAAAATGCATTAATTTATATAACTTCCTACTATTTTGGTGCTGTTGTGGGAAGCTGACACAAGTGGAGGCCAAATTTAGAGGAAACCTTTGTGATTTTGCATATGTCGAATCTGCCATATAGGGTGCGGTTCATCCAATCATAACAAAAGGGAAATTTTAGAACTATTATGTGAAATAAAGCCATAGGGATAGTGTACTTAGGTTATTAATTGAATTTTTTCTTATTGAAATAGTAAGTGTGAGAACTCTGACCTCTTCAGATGCAGTAGTTTAGCATTATATTTCTCATATTTTGTGTCTTTCTTGGAACGTTTTACTAATTGGAATTGCTATCATGGGAATGCCAGTCAGCAATGGAAACTTAGGCTAAATGCATTCTTGGTCAAAAGCAAAATAATTTTGCATATGTTGTATGTAGTTTTTTTAGAGAATACAGTTCTAAAAAACTTTTATCAATAAGTTACATTTTTAAAAATCTCATGTGTACTAAAATGCTCATAATTTATATTTATCTTTGGTTATTTATTGAGGATATTAATTCAAAGTTTCCTTCAGGTAAGTCCTAAATTTTCAAAATATATCTTTTCATGATTATGGTCTAAATAATCTAGTGTATAATACCTTTTAAGTTCTGAATTCCATTTATAAATTTCAAAAAAAAACAAAGTAGGCATATGATTTTCAACATAGAAGATCTTTTTCAAATCATTGTGTTATAGTTTAATGCAGAAAAAATACAAATCTTAAATATTAGATGGTATAATATTTTTTTAGTTCCAGAGAGATTTGATTTTTAGTTAATGTTTGGCTATTCCAGTTTAGCAATGGAGGCCATTTTGTAGAAAGGAATATTTGAAATGCTTAACCAAAGAGGACCAGTGAAATATCTATTCTGGATACTGTGGCTTTGTTTGCTGCTTCTCTTCCATCAGATTCTTAAATGAGGACAATATCCTAAAACTCTCTTTTTGGCTTCTTCCAAATATGTAGTGCATTGTATGCTGATAAGAAAATTATTATTGTAAAGCATAGTTACCTACCTTAAGGTGAAGCATACCAACTAGGAACTCCCTTTTGGTGAATATATTTTATAATTATTAAAGGTTAGTTGTTATTCTAATAATTTCTGTTTTATAGAGCAATGATAAGATATAGAAATGCAACTAAGGACAATTAACCACTTTGTTCATTTTATTTGGTGCAGTTAGCTTATTATTTTATATGTATATTATATTTTCATCAAATATTTTGATTTTCAATGGCAGGATATATTATGTTATGATATTTATATTTGCTAAAATGCTAAAATGTTAAATTTTAACACCCTCATTTAAGATGTTCAGTCTGGTATCTACCTAAAGTAATATGTTTAAGAAAAAGCATCCAGATCAGTAGAAATCAAGACATATAGAAATTCATAACCTTACTGTCAAATATTTCTCATTTACCAGGTCGCTCTTATTGAAATTATTTTGCAGAATAATTTGATTGATTCAATCACATTTTTAATATTAAGAAAATTTATAATCTTAGAAAGCTTCTTACAATATGAAAGTTTTACATGTAATTTTTGCTTTGCTTTTGAATTGTAATATAAGGAAAGAATTTCTACAGTTCATCCTATTAAATTAGCAGAAAAATAGAACATAAGTTCCTTGATCCTTTACTTGTCCTTTTAGGACTCTGAACCATTTAGAGATTGCTTGATCTTTTGTTTGTTGCCAGAGTGGGTGGTGTGTGTGAATACTCTAGAGATTGTTACATAGAACCTTTGTGATCCGCCTCAGAGGTGGTGTCACCATCTTAGGACAGCTATGTGACCTGTTGCAGTACATATAGAAACCTAGCTAACAGGTACAATGAATACTGTTTGAGTGATGGGCACACTTACTGACTTAAGCATTATAAAAGCTATCCATGTAACAAAACATTTGTACCCCCTTAATATTTTAAAATAAAAAAAAATAATAATAAAAAAGGAGTTAGGATAACCAGCAGCCACTGTGAACTGCCATCAGTATTATGCAAATTAAATACAGCATCCTTGGAGAAGGATATCAGCAATATCTGAAAATATATTAAATTTAGTACAGGGGATCTTGCATAACATTGTCATCCAAATGACTTGATTCTCCAAACTGAGAATCTTAAGTCTAATATGAACAATTTTTGCATAATAAATGGAAAAATCATTTTGATTTTGCCATATTGATTCACATTAAGAGCAGAACCTATCACTCATTCTAAAATGTGGAATTTGTAGTAATTCACTCTACTTAACAAAAAGTTTTCCTAAAAAGGTATTTATAAGACAATTTTAATTTGAAAAATTATATCTCAATAACATTATCTTATTTGCCATTGATTTGCAGATATGGGCACAAGATAAAAAAAAAAATCCCCATTTATAAACTCGGTGTGTGCATGCATGCAGTGGCTTATGCATTGGCCATCATTCTTCAAAGATTACTCCAAGGATAAATTTAACAATATACATACTCTGAACATTATTGTTAAACCCATATACATGGTCTTTGGGCTTTGGTAGCATGTTTATATTGAAAACATTTTATTTTAATTTCTTTATATGCCGGTTACTTTCAAAAAGGATTTAAGGCAGAATTTTATAATAAACACACAGTTAAAATAACTGAAAATAATAACAAAGCAATAGTGATATTAACCACATTAGAAAATCTATACTGAAAAAAAAAATGCTACAGTTAAATGTAAGTTTTAGCTCTGAACTTGCCTAGAAGCCACAGCAAAGAGGGAAACATGATGAATTATTTAATTCTTATCATGTAATGAAAGAAATCATAACAGTTGTTTTGTTTTTCTAGCTCTCAGTTCTGAGAGAAATATATACCATGGGACTTAATATAAAGGACATTGACCAATTTAACTGATGATATTCTCTGTATGTTAAAACATTTGGAAATAAAATATGGTGGGAAAACCTTAGTTCTTTATGTACTTTCATAAAATGTAATTATCAGACTTTATTTTAATGTGCCAGAAATTCATTTTAATTTATTGAGGATATCATTATTCTCAAATCAAGAAATAAAGCTGCTTTGAGAAATCCAATTTTGTACATATTATGAATTATAAGAAAGTATATTTTAAGTCACAGGCCTAGAAAATTCTACTATAATCATTTTACCACTGTACCTTATAAAATGTCTTCCAGATGTAAAAATTAGAAACATGGATGAGATTAGAAATAGCTTAGAATTTAATGACTAATATTAATTTCCAAGTGTGTTACTCTCTTTCCTATGTCAGATTCTGTTGTCCTCTTAATTTCTACTATGAAAAACTATAAAAAGGAACAGTAAAATCAAGTGGTAATCCATTTCAGGAATAAAAGATATTTGGACCTGTACTAAAATGGTTCATACCCTACCATATAACCAAAATAGTAATTCATCATTAATCGTTGTTCATTAATATCATTTACTTGGTTCTGAAATAGTATATATTTTTGTTTCTTTGGATCAAATTGGAGTGATTTTGCTTGGAAAAACCGAACTACGTAAATTATATTTTTCCCTCAACCTAATGAGGCCATTGCTGTTAATGTGACCCTGCTTTTTGTTCCTCTCTTCTTCCTAGTGACACACACAGTCACATCAGAGTGGTTGCCTGGTGTTCCAGCTGTGTACACACCACACTTTGATACTTACCCCTGATGGACCAAGTTATTTGTGTTAGAGGAAAAGTGGAGTGGAATTGAGTGTGTTTTAAGTATTAAGTGGGTTTTGCTGCAATGTACAAAGGGTAATGTCAGGCATTAGAAGGTTGATGAGAAAAGTTTTTATCATTTCACTTTTATATCATAAAAAGAAAATAAGACATTTTGGTGGACTTCTGGTAAAACCTAATATTATAATTCTCAATTTATTTTCTTTAGATGAAGTTTTATAGTATTATCTAAGTGCTGCATTTCAGATAGCCCAAGAACTGTCTGTGTACATTAAATATTAATAGAGATTTTTCTAACTAGACCATTTTAAAAAGCCCATGGGGGAAATACTGTGTTTTTCTGACACCAAAAGCAGAGGTCATACAGAATTTTCCAAATAGATGGGGCAAAAATCCTCTTTATATTTTGACATAGATGCCCTGATGCTAAAATCTTGTTCATTAGTACTCAATAATGGTGTGTTCAATAGTATTACATATGATTTAATAATATATTTGTATTATTTATATATTATTATATATTAATATATATAAGAATACTATACTATGTACTTAATTAGAAGAAAATATAGGAAAATGCCATTTCAAGTAAAGCTTACATTTTTTGTAGCTCACCAGCTTTCTTTTTCCATTATAATTCTAAAATTCTGTAATTATTTTCATCTTATAGCTACAAATGTAGCATATATACCTGTAGTTAAACTATTATAAATAATTCAACTTGATCCTCAACATGGAGAAAATTATATTAAATGTGAAAACAAAAATACAGGCTGAGTCAAGAAAATTGATTTCTCTAAGAATGATCCATTTGTAGAAATACAGTGTATCTTTAGTCTTGTGCATATTTTTTAAATGTGGCAGTTACCATGGAAACCACATTCTTTGGTATTTGGTTCACTTTTAGATAAGGAGTATTCCTTTTAAAGACAAACCTTCTAAAATAACATATAAAGTATTCCCTTTGAATTGGCAACTTTGTGTCAATTAATAATGATTGCTTTAAAAATCTGTCTTTTGTTCTCATTATATTTAATGAATTTCTTTAGGAATATTAAAATTGTTCTTGAAGAAGAGGTAATTAAATGCAGGAGATATTTTAAATAGGGAGTAAAATGTAATCACTCTGCAGTGGTGAAATTGGGAGGATTGCAAGGAACCACAAGTCATTGTGTACAATATGTTCTGCCAAACATGAAGCTTTTAGTCATATCAGGTGTCTAAGTCTCTAGCAATAATATAGTCAGATTAAGTAATCTAAAGAGATGATGACATCTAATTATTTTCCATTTATAGATAAGGAACCTGCTATTCAAGGGCACTATCTTACCCAACATAGTGGTAGAACCAGCAAACCAGGGATTCTTAATCTTAATTCAGTGTTCTTTCTATCACAGCCTCCTCCAAGAAAGATTTTGAGATTTTTGGAGAGACTTGGACATAGCAAAAAAAAAGGAACAGGATTACATGAGTATCTTTGCCTAGCATGGGGGAGAGACACTGGTACACTTTGTTCTCCATGCTGAGATTCTCATAGCAACTTGCATTTCTTTCAGTGATTTGCTGTACTCGATGTTGCTATAAAGTAATAATTGAATAATGCTGCTTCGTTTCCAGTTTTAGTATGTAGTGCCTCCTAGAACAACACTGAATTTTTATGTTTGTGTGTGTTTAACGGCAGCAGCAACAAAACAATTAATAGTTACTGTGCACTTCCCATGTGCCAAGCTCTCTGCTAGGTACTTTACATTGCATTATCCCATGCAACCCTTTAATACCTTATGAGGATGAAAGTTCCCATCTGGAAACTCTGTTTTGACCTTCTTATCTGGGTCAGAAGACGACTGTATGTTTCCATTTTATCAATGAGAAAAGATTCGGAAAGCATAAATAAATTGTGCAAGGTTTTATAACAAGAGTTAATATACTGGAACTCATGGCAGTTCCCTGCCCCATATGCCTGCTTATGTATTAATATGAGCACATTGTCCTGGAATTTTATTTATTCTGCATAAATAAATTATATGTTTAATTTTGGATTGTCAATACATTACTAGATTTAAAATATTGATATTCATCACTCAGACTATGTAAATCCAAATCAAGTTTTAGCCGTTTGTTTCATTCTTTCTCCAAAGCCACAAGCCAAGACTATGTCTTTATTTTGAGATAAACTCTGAAGAGATATGCATATCTTAATATTTTCTTTGGAATAAAATTTCTTCCAAAAAATTTCAGAACTTGTAGAATGAAAAAAGCAATACATTTTAAAAATGGGTTCACTGTTGGTTTTCACATTATTTCTGAAATACGAAGGTATGCCCAGAGTAAGGATCCACAAAGATTTTAGGTCAATGGGGCTGAACAAACACTATAAAACTGCATTGGAATTTGTCTGTAGGACTGTTGAAGTATAAGTTTGTTGCGAACATGATAGGTAGATGTTTGTTATATTCACATATTGATTTGGAATATTATATATCATCCATTCATTTTACAGAATAATTTTTAAATCTCAAACAGTTCAATGTTGGTATTTTTTTTCCTCCATAAAGGAACCTACATAAGGATCCTATTGCATAACAAAAGCTAGTCAAAACCTTTTAGAAATGAGGTCAAGGATGGTTAAGTTCAAATCTGCAGACTTTTTCCATAGAAATATAAGGAATAATTAGAAAATGTTTTTCATTGATACTACTCAAAAGCAATTTGTTATACTGTGTTGGCCTAATACTAGAACTATTTTGGTCAAAATGAAAATTTTAAAATGAATACTTTTTAAAAAGAAATACTCCAGAGATAAATCATTATTCTATATGCTGAATGTCATTTCCATTGACATAAGGGAAAAGTGCCTTTAGGTTATTTTTAGCCTACTGCTCTTCCTTCTTTTCACCTCTGCCTCAATGAAATTTTCAGAGAATATTGGCAGAAATTATCTTTGAGGAAATATTGGATGAATAACTCTTTTTCCTTGATGTCTTGGAAAAGTCATTTTTGGATTTCTGACTTGCTCAGTTCTGTAAGAGACATCCCTGATGTCTTCATTTGTATATCTGAGGTAATTTTTTGTGACAGAGAAGTTGAAGCCAAAGTACAAGAAATGATTGGCAAAATGATGATATCATCCAATGTTCAAAGAGCTGGCAAATAGAAGCTTATTAAACTGTCATTTTGTCTTCCATTCAGCACTAATTAGAATCATGCCTAGTTGCATGATATGAAAGATATTTAACACCTGAGCATTTTTCATGACAAAGATGACATAAATTGATGTCAGGGAGAACTTAAACTCCTATTTGAAGAGAAGAGCAAGGCATTACATGAAAATAATAGTCTATTTTCAAAGTTATTTAATATTTGTGTACAGAAAAATATTTGAAAAATATTGTCATTAAGTGGAAACTTTTACATAATAAAAATTGGCCTAATTGAGCCCCAAAGTGTTGAAATTGGTGGATTAATGTGAAACTTGAGATATTGTTTTTCAGTTGAAAGAAATATTAAAATTCAGTGAAAGTTATTTTTTTCACTTGTTTTAATAATTAAATTATTTCCTGACCTCTTGAGTGCTTTTGGATATTTGTATACTGGGAGAGTGGGAAAGATGACAAGAAATCAGAAAGAAATAATATAACACAGTTATATTTCTGGGGTTTGAAAATGCATGTTACTTTTTTTTGTTCATTTTTGTTTGTTTTGCTTGGGTATGAAGTCAAGGCCGAAAGTATTAGTAATATTTAAATATGAGTTAATGGTGCCCTCAGAGAATGAAGTTTGCTGAATTATGTGGTCTGGATCTGGGTCTCTTCCCTTGTTTGTAGGGATAGTTGTGATGCAGCATTAGTCTTGAGGGATGTGTGTGTGTGTGTGTGTGTGTGTGTTGGCGTCCTTCCCGCTGATACTATTCCTCCGTGGTGCAGAGGACCTTTCAGGGAACAGGGAACTAACAGTCCAGCCAGGCCCAGCATCTCAGAACAGGGAATTTTCCAGTGGAAAGACTTGAAAGTTGCAGGTCTTTAAAAAGGTTAAAATTAAACTGGTGATTCATTCATCTTACATTTACTCCTTAAACTTACAGTCAGTATTTATTAAAGAAACAAACCCCAGATCCCTAGGGTCAAGTGGGACCTTATTTATTTTGTTATTTGCAAAGATGCCATTTAATGTACAAAATGCATGTGTTCACCAAATGTTTCCTGAAAAGCTAATTTTCTGAAATGTAAATGTTATCCTCACTTGTTGGGCTAATTATATGATAGCTCCAGATATAGTGATACTGGCATGTACAAGATAAGTAGAGTGTGAAGGTTGAAAACTTTTGCTCTTCCATTATTCAAAAATTACTGCCAAAGCTGTCATTGGACAAAAGCTGTGAGTTCAAAAGGTGCAGTGTGTTCCAGGCTCCCCTATTAAAGTCAGTCCTGACTGTGCATATGATGTTTCAGACTTTGGGTGAAACTTGGATATGCACTCTTGTAATTTCACCTCTGTAACCATTTATAGTGGCATACGGTAAAAAAAATCACCATCGATTGCCATAATGTTGATGTTTCTTAAGCATTTATTCAATTCAGAAATGAGTAGTAGAATAAGTCTTCTCAAAAAAATCCTAATTATTATTGACTATTTTGATTGCTCCTTAAAAATCTCATTTTTCCAGGTTGATATTGATAAAATGGAATGCTGTCACTTGAAAATTTTGTAATCGTGACTCTTCAGATGATTTATAAGTCAAATTTATTTTCATATAAATTTTCCCATCTAAAAATTAAGCAGAATTATATATAAGGAATTTCCCTATGACATCGACTTTCTTTAACTTGATTTATTTATTCCATTAAGAATTTTGGGGTGCCTACCCTGTGCCAGGCCCTGGGGTTAGAGGTGCATACTTTTAAGATGTGCCTTTTATAGCCTGATTTAATGTGAATGTTGCCCCAGAGTTGTACAGGCCATGGCCTATATGATCCTGCACTGGGTACAGCAAAGAACAAGATAGACCAGTACTCTGTTCTAAAGGAATTTAAACTTGAATTGGGAAAGACAGACAATAACACAAAAAAAACAAATTAACAAGGAGAGCATCCCATAGCAATAACTTGTAGGTGGAGAATTAAAATGGAGAGATATGATACAGTGACCAAATGAATATGTTAGCTGGCTATCAAAGAAGGCCTCTCCTAGGAAGAGGTATCTCAGTTAAGGTCTGAGTGATGAGAAACCAGCCATACTGAGGGAACAATTGGTGCAGAGACCCTGTAGGAAAGGAAGTTTTGTGTGTTCAAGATATGCGAAAGGAGGTCTGTGTGGCATGGGCATAGCAGGCATAGGGAAGGATGGAAAGCAGATACAGGGCTTTTAAAGCCCTGGTGAGGAGTTTGGATCCAATTTTAAATGTGATTGGAAGACAGAGGCTTTTAAGCAGTAAAGTGACATGATTTGATTCATGTTTTTAAAAGATCTCTCTGGTTTTTGTGACCCGTCGTGGATGTCTGTATGAACATATATATTTGAGTCAGTAGGACTTGCTGATGGATCAGGTATGGGGAGTGAGGGAGAGAAGAATTAAGGGTGACTCCTACAGTTTTGGGTTGAACAGCTAGATAGATGGTGGTGTCAAGTATGAGGAAGATTGGGAGGGAACAAAAGCAAAAGCAAGACTTCTGTGGCTACCAAGCTAAGTGTGAGCTGCATGTTAAACATCCAGGAGGAGGAGGGGTGTTGGACAGGAGGTTGGATATGCAGGTCGGATTCCAGAGATATGAATTTGGCATGTAGATAATAATTAAAGCATGGGCCCGAATGCAATTACCCATTTCTTATTGAATATGAAGACAGAGGTGCTGGTTCATGGCCAGTCTTTATTGGCTATGTAAGCCTGAGTTAATAGAGGCTGATTAAGAGATAACCTTACTATCTTTAATCATCATTTTTCACACCTGTAATAGTCATTCATTCATTTAGTGGCATTCATTGAGCTCCTGCTATGTGCCAGGCCCTATGCCAGGACCCAAGAATATAAACAAGTAATGCTTCCTGCCCTCCAGCTTATAGTGTATGAGGAAAGAGGTATTGTGGATCTTTGATAAAAGGAAGGTGTTAATAATATGATTCGCAACAACAGAGATGAGTAAATAATGCCTTTCTTTACCACAGACAAAGGATACCTCTTACCACACATCAAAGGGTGCATAGACTAGGAGACTCAGTAATATCCCTGCTCAGGACAGGCTCTCTTGGCTCTCAAGGCCTCACGAAGGCACCCTTTTGCCAGTGACACCACCTGATTGGTGTGATGATTTAATCAGGGCTTTTAAGGAACCTTTTTTACCATTCTATGTTGTGTAAGAGGATTAATACCCTCTCGGCCCATTTCTGCTGTCCAGAAACTTTGCTTATATGCCCACCAGGTGTGAAACTGGTAGCAGTACCAGAATCTTTCTGAGAATGACAGAGAATGGAAAGAGAAGTTTCTATCCTCTGGTCTCTTCTAGCATGCTCATCCTTTAGGACTTCTAGAGTTACAGAAAAGTGCAATAAATTGATAAAGGGGCTTTGAGCTCAAGAAAAGAAGAGATGATAATAACGGGATGTGGGGCCATAGGGTCAGGGGAGGTCATGAGAAAAGGTTACATTAGAGTAGATATCATATACATTGAGTTTTTGAAATGAATAGAAATTTGCTATGCAAAGTAGAATGGGAAAAGCATTCTAAACAGAAGGAACAACATAATTAATACATGGAGAGCACTTGATGCTATGTTGAAAAGTCTGGACTGGATCCCCTTGACCAATGGTGTCCAATTTGGGGTTTATACCGTCTGTCTATGCTGCCATTTCTACCTCTGCCGTATCGCTTCCATTTCCCCGCTTTAATACTCTACTCATCACACTATCTGGTAATTATTTAGAACAGTGTTCTCCAAAGTAGGGTTCATTAGGGGATGGGAAGGAAAAAAACTGGAACATCTATTTATATGTATTTGAATTTTATTCTTAAAAATACCTATTTTGTGCAAATTTTTATAATGTGCATAATATATTAATATGGTAGTGTTACAAATTTATACATATACACACTGGATTGTGTGCCCCAATATTTTACGATAGGAGTATCCAAAGAAAGTTTAGAGACCATAATTGTCAACAATAAAAAGTCACTGAAGAATTTTAAGCAGAGGATTAATAACTGGAAGGCAGTGAGATTGGAGCCTGGGAAACTACCTGGAGTCATCCTAGTGAGAGATAATGAGGGCCTTAGCCAAGGCAGTGGCAAAGGGGAAAGGTGATGTGGCAGTGGGGGGATAGCGAAGAGACCCAGAGTTATGGTTTGATGTGCCATAGGACATTTAGGTGTTAGTCCCACTTAAGCAAGTAGAGGAGATACAGGACTAGAGTTCAAAAAAGAGCTCTCCATCTCCATGGGAAATAAAGATTTGGCAATCATGAACATGGATGGAAATGGATCTCAGCAGTGAAGATGGGATCTCCTTGGAGGGGAAGAGAATGAGAAGAGAAGACAGTCACTGGTTAAAAGGAAGGTGGAGGAAATAGAGCTGGACAAGAAGACTGAGAAAGTGAGTCAAAGGAGGTAGAAAGGGAACCAAGAGAAAGTAGTATTTTGGGAGCCAGGGAAAAAAAAATAACAATACTACCTAACTCCTGGGTTGTGAGAATTTGAAATGGGCAAATATTTTTTAATAACTCTATCAATGTTAGTTTATTTTCTTTCAAGTTGTGAACTGTGGCTATACAACATAAATGGACTACTTCACCAGGTGAACAACAGTCCCTGAAGACTGAGTCTACATAGCATAATTCTGCAGTTGGGCGTGGACTTTGAGATCAGGAAGTCCATTTCAGAGCCTGAAAACATAAGATCCAAATGAATGAAGCAACTTAGGCCATTAGTGATGGAGTCAGGCATGATGTTCAGGCAGCACTAACCCAGGTTTATTGAGTGATATGAGGAGGACCAACACCCCACCCAGCCTCTCCAGTACTGCTGTTGCTCCTGAGAGCAGTAAGTCTTCATGTCCCTGTGCCAGAGTTGGGTACTGACAAAGGTTTCACACCTCACCTGGGGAGGCAGGGATTGACTTTCAGGATTATCCAATGAGGCACAAACTCAATTCTGGCAGGAAAAAAAAAGAAGGAAGAAATTTTGCCCAGGCCTAAGAGCCAAGAGTTTGAGGAGCTGAGATCAAAGAGCAAACATATCTAGCATCAGCTGACAGGAGAGCCAAAAGCTGAATGGAAGCTCCTCTAAAATGCCCAGATTCTCAGCCTGAGTCACTTGGCTGCGAGAATGCTCCCACTTTAAATGTCCTACCAACAGGCCTGGGATCCATCAGTTACACTGGCTAGCATTAAGTAGAATTTGTTTGGGCTGAGTAATGTTCTCTCTCTTGCTTGCCCTTTTCTTTATTTTAATTTAATATATTTGCCTAGAGTAGGTAACTCATGAATGCATTTAAAAATTCAAAATGGATCAATATATACAATAAAATGAATACTTAAATAGGTGATTCATGAGTACATATAAGATTTAAATGAATAAAGATATATGGTAAAAAAAGAAATGGTCTTTTTAAAGATGAAAATGTATCTACAGGGATTCTTTCATTTATCCTTTGTTTCTTCCTCATCTGTTGAATATCTTCATGTACCAGTCACTGTGCTAAGAGGAAATATACAAAATAAAGACAAAGCCCTCTACAAAAAGGGTTCTTGTCAGGTAATTTAGTAAGTGGATGCAGCATTACACCCCATACCCCCAGTCAGAAGACTGAGTATGCCTGAAGGAACTGGGGAAGTCTTCATAGAACGGAAAATCTAAACAACATTGACCTGCAGAGGAATATAGCTGTTGTAGATACCATATTGTGAAATTGTTTCTAATTAAATTGCTCCCATCAAGCTGAAATTATTTACACTGGGGAAATGGGAGTTTTGATGGGTGGAAAGAGCATAAAAAGAGAAGGGAAAAGGATATTGCAGGAAGATAACCTCCTGGTGGGATGCAGTAGGGGAGTTTTAGTCAGAACACTTGGACATCTGGAGGTGGGGGAGGGAGACAAAAAAATTTGAGAAGTGCAGACAAGGAGGCAGAAAGATGGTGAGGCAAACTTCACCTGCATTGAAATTGTGCCTAGGGTTAGTAGTGCCAAAACTATAGTCACCTAGAGACCTGCAAGAGGAAACAGCCCCTCTATTGTGAAAATAACTCCCAAGATGCTCGTGTCCTTAGAGAAACCCTGGGGAGCAGGTGAGAGGATTGCAAGTCAGCTTTTTAGGGTCAAGCTGTAGGCCTCCTGCCTACTGAGAGATCTGCTTCTCTGGGTTGTGGGGTACTACTTACTCCTCCCCATTTCCCAGGTCTGTTGCTTGGTCCTGCTTGAGAATGTTATTCCCCCTCTTCTATACCCCAGCCGGAGCCCAAGTACCCCATCTGCTTAGCTGCCTTCATGGGTGTCCTTGCAGCACTGGGCTAAAGGTTAGTTTTCAGAAACAAACAGGTCTATGTGTAAGGGTTTGACCAGTCATAGCTGTATAAGATTACAACATATGGAAGGGGGCAGTATTTCCAAGCCCTTAGTCCTGGAACAGTGTGAGATTTTAACATCCACTTTTAGAAGAATGGTTATTTTCATTAAAACGTGATTTTGTTGTATATAGAAATGAAAACATTTTCAATCAGAAGTGACCTATTTTTCATTTTTCTGTATATAATTTAGTTTGAGAAAGGGAATTAAGCAGAATATTATGTAGTAGACACCTTCACATGCTTTCTGGGAGGAGGTCGGTACATATTATCTCAGTTTTTACAGATGGGAAGACAGACTAAAGCTATCCAGCTGTTAAATGAAAGGACTGGGACTTGAACCCAAATCTGTCTGACTTCAAAGCCCATGAACTCTCTCTCCCCTGCACCTCGTCATGGATATAAATTACAGACATACCCATTGGTGGGAAAGCCTTTTTTTCTGCAACTGCTCACTAGATACTTGCGGTTAACATTCATGAATATTATGAGGGTAATTTCACAGAACAAATCAAATTGACATGTCAGAACTATTTAGAAGGGCAAATAGTTTGGAAATACTCTGAGTCCCTCCTTCAAATCTTAGAAAAGTGTCCCCCAGCATTTTGCACGTGGTATTATAGCTCTTTCTTTTTGATTAGGTAATAATATTATATTGTACTTACAGCTGTAATTTTTTTCCGCTAAGCAACTCTTTCACTTCTGAACCCTATGGCAGCCCATGGTTGTTTAGATTGAGCTCAGGAATGTTTTAAAACATTAATTTGGTTTGACTTGACTTTGTGCACAAATTAATTATTCAGGCACATATTGTTCCATGTACATGAAAAGAATAAAACTGTAGTGAATTGCATTGTAACTACCACATGTGAACTGTAATGTTACTAGCAAACAGACGATTAAAGAACAAAAGCTGGCAACATATAGTAACTCTGAATCGGGCCAGTCCCACAAAATTAGCATAAATATGTGAATCAATCAGAATAGTTTTAGACTTCCTAGGAAAGTGTCCCTATTCTTATCTAGTTGTAAAAGAATGTGAAATAAACTATTCATTTAACCAAGTATAAAAATATGTCTGCTATGCGGTTATAATCATATGTCATTAATCAGAAAATACTGCAGAAACTCTGACAAATTAAAAACACAAGGATGTGTCTGCAACGGTTTTTTTAGCCATTAAAAAGCTGCTTCACCTCTCAGGCAAGCTCTTTTATGGCAACTTCTTGCTCAGTGTACTGACATCTTCAAAGGCTCTGACATCTGTCGGCCTTTGAACTACCATTAAAAAATATTATCCCATTTCCATTCTTTTATGCCCATTTTTTTAATTATAGCCCTTCTTTCAAGTTGGGAACATGGTTGGTTTAAATGATGCTGTCCTTTCGTTTTCAGCCACCCAGCTGCGGTTTGAATAAATTGATGTAGAATCAAAGGCGGGACTTTAAAGGAAAAAGGTTTGATGGACTTGGACTCCGAACCAGATGAGGTTTTATGATGAAAAGAGTTTAATCCCAGCACAGGCATTGCTTCTATCAGTTGAGCAGTACAAAGTAATTCATATATATAGGTTCACGTGAAATGATCTATTTTTTTTAACAGCACAGATCTCTTCAGGACTTGCAAATGTGGCATTAGCTAATATTCAGAGAGCTGATTTCCTTTCATCCACCAGAAGCTTATGATTATAGTACAGTTCTCGAATTGGAAATGAGAGCTGCAACACAGATTTAAAGCTGCGCTGTCTGATTTGTATTCAATATACATGTCACTGCGGGACAGGCTAGTCTGGGCCAAGCTGGTTCAATACGAGGAAAAACAGTTTCATCATCTGAGATCCTTAGTCAAAAATATCACCAGCTAATTAAAACAGCAGTCTTGTGACTGTTAGCGGGGTGTTTGGTTGATTGGTATCTCTTAAAATTTGACATGAAGGATTAGAAGACGCATCCTTTCTTTTATTACATATTCTTTATGCAGTGTTAATGTGTTCAAGTGCATTGCAGGGTAATGAAGCATAATCAGTTAACTCAAACCAATTTTTTTTACCAAGGAAAACAACATAATTTTTTTAAAAAAAATTACTTATTTTGCATTAAAATAGTTCCTTTTACTCTACTATTGATCTGAAAAAGAAATCATTTATGAAAGCAGATTTCAACATTGTCTTTGCTCCTATACTATTAAAGATAAATATTATTATATCTTGAGCCAAATGTAACAGTAACTTGAGTAAGTAGTTTAGGATAATTACAAACCTAGAACATGGATCCAAGTCTACTTTAAAGTAAAAAGTGATAATTTTTAATGTTCTAAATGTAATTCAGAATAAATAATAATCTCAATCCATTAGAAAATTTTCTCGGGATAATGAACACCTGCTTTATATTAGAAATTTGCTATTTCTCAGAGTTAAAAATGGTTTTTCCATTTACTTGAAAGGTTCAGTACTATTTAATTGTACAGACAATAATTCTACAAC
Organism: Propithecus coquereli; assembly: GCF_000956105.1. Classification (NCBI taxonomy): domain Eukaryota; kingdom Metazoa; phylum Chordata; class Mammalia; order Primates; family Indriidae; genus Propithecus; species Propithecus coquereli. The sequence continues at coordinate 248,220 of NW_012153729.1, forward strand.
ATTTTTTCATGTTCTTTAAATAGAATTTTCGCTTGAAACTACAAATTAATATCTAAACTATAGTTAGAATAAATTCTGAATATGTGTAGTTTTCAATTAGTAAAACATAAACCCTTTGGGAAAGCTTCTATAGATGACAGTTTATGATCTACCTCATATTCTAGAATGTTTTATTTATTCTTTCTTCTTCTTCTTAGAAGAAAGCATGGAATAAAACACTTTCATATAGGTTTTACCAGGAAATACATGTTACTTACTCCTTACATATTTTCTGTAGATACATGAGAATTTACTGAATGACTTGGAAGAAGTTGGATTTCTCACAGTATAATCACTCTGTATTCCTGTTTTAGCTCCCTCTTTTTTATTACTCTATGACTTTCATAGCTGGGTTTACATTACTGCGTATATCGCTTTTATGTTTTCCTACTGAATTATGTCTGTGCCTTCCCAATCTGTCCTAGTTTTCCTCCTCCTTCCACTCACTTCTCCATCTTAGTTTCTGTTTTCTCCACTAGCTCCTCTAACTTATGTTAAATAATGGAATATGGGCCTGCCCCTTTTTTTCTCTCTTCATGCTTCTGTTAAGTAGTTACCTGCATTTCAGTGGCCTTGAAGAACTGTGTGCTAATAATCTCAAAATTCCCATCTCTTATCTGAGATCTAGCCTCAGATCCAGCTGCCTCTTCTTATCTTCTCTTAGCTTGCTCTCAAACACTTCAAACTTCACAGGTCTATAACTGAAACCTCTACCTATCCATCTTCCCTGTGTCTGTAGATGGCATTACTATATACTCAGTTCAAACCAGAGCTTGGAAGTTGTCCTTGATTTTTTCCTTTCTCTTAACCCGTTGGTAAATACTATAGATTCAGGCCCCAAATCCACCTCCAATCTCTTCACTTCCTTCATTGCCACCCAGTGCCCTAGTCCAGGCCACTACATAATCTTCTGATAGATTTGCTCTTATTCTTCTCAACAGCCATAATGATCTTTTTCAAAATTTAATTTGTTTTAGAAAACTCCTCTGCTTAAAATCCTTCCATAGCTTGCACTTAGAGTAAAATCCAAACTTCTTACCACGAATGGCAATAGCTCGCATGATCTGACCCTATTGTTACCTTCCCAGCATATTCTTCTGCTGTTCTCTATCAGAACACCTTGTTTGTGAACTTCATAGCAGCTTTCGCAGTTTATAATTATTTTTTTCTATTCCCCTAAATAGACCAAGAAAAGAGACCTTATTCATTTTTCTTACTTCTGTATGCCCTATACCTAAAAGGTTCCTAGCAGACTGTGACCTCATCAAACATTTGCACATGGCTGTGTTAATAAAGACAGGTTCACGGAGCAATAAGAACCACAGGAAAGCCAGGTAGGCCTTCCTGAAGTGTCAGAGTGGCTTAAGAGCTAAGTTAGGTCACAGGAAGAGTCACATGGCTCGTTGTGCTCTCAGGAATTCCACCGATTCGTTTTAGTTTTTTGGTTTTATTTGTTTGCTCTTTGGTGGATAGCATTGTCAGTACATTTATCATTCTCATCTCTTTGAGCTTTCATAAAATTTCTAACATATAACAACAAAAACATGTGCAGGATAAGTCCATAATTACTGAAACGTCATTATCATTTACATGTGTGTGTCTTCCAGAGGAGGGACTATATCTTATCTGTTTCGCATCCTGAGAACCTACTGGAGGACCTGGCCAAAGTGCTGATGCTTAATCAATAAATGAATTAACACAAATAAATTTAACTATTCTGCAGAGATTGGTTTAGGTCTGGGCTTTGCTTGTTTCTATATCATATTTTCTAACTCTCAAATTGCTAAAATATGTAAAGCATGTTTATTAAGTCTCTAAAGAATAATGATTTCAGAGAACTGGTTACCATTTTGTTGATATGATTAAAATTAAAGAATATACATCCAGCATCTACTGAGGGCCTCCTTAGTTTCAGGCACATTGCTAGCTGCTGAAGATGCAAAAATGAATAAGACACAATCATAAGGTGTAAAAGACAAACAAATATAAAATAATGTGCTAAGTGCAGTATTTAGGGATATAATTAGTTGTCATCAGCCACGAAGAAGCCATTCTGGGAGAGGGAAAGGCTGATTGTTCTGTCTTTCAACGCTGTCTTTCCTAGGCACTGCTTTTGTGGAGTTTAGTTCCACTGGAAAAGACTATAATTTTCCTCCCTTATTATTCCTTCAATGTTTTTCAGCAAATACAATATTATTTTACCTTCATATAATTTCTTCCTGGAGAGGCTGCCATGTCCACAAGAAGCAGGAACATAATCAACAAAAGTCCCCTTTTTAGTTCTTTGCTGAAAGCCACCACAGTCAGCCAAGGAGTGAATTGTGCTACTGATTCCTTGGTGGTGGAACAGTATTGCCACGTAGTCTTAATTTCCTCTCCACAATTTATAGTCATATCTTCAGAATGGGGTTCAGTATAGAGAATGTCTTTAATTTTGTGATCTCCTTGTAGTGATCATTGAAATTGGTGTGGTTTGACTTTTTAGGTGCTTCTCGGGTACATAAACTAAACTCAGTATGTAGCAATAATACTTTCATACTATTGATGTGTTGCCACTATGAGGACAGTTGTGGTATTTGTGTCATGGTGTCCTGCAGTACCACAGAGCCATCACTTGTTCTTTTCATCCATGTCCAATGGGTATGATGCTATAATTAAGGATAGTTATTTGGCAAAGGGAAAATAGTCTGAGATCATCTTCAGGAACTTCTTTAGCTCTTTTCCAGGCAATAAATTTACTTTTAAGGGGTAAAATAATAAGACGGTTGTTTGAAGCTGTGTCTGAGGGCCAAAGGGAAAACATGCACACATGCATGTATGTGCGTGCACAAACATACACACAGAGCCTTTTTTCTGCTTTGCTTCTGAAGTTACTGTGTGAAACTTGGCTATGTTCGTACTCATAAAAATGACACAAAGAGTGAAAATACACGAGCTATAGTAAAGAAAGTAGCATAGCTCTATGTTCCAGAGGGCCTTTGACGTCCTATTCCTATTTTTTGATTTTACTGTAATTATAGACTTTTCTCATTTGAGATTGAGTTCACTTTGGAATTAATAAGTATTGCTCCTTTATTGGGCAAAGACTCTGAGGTTGAACAATCAGAAGATTCTATCACTTCAATAAGAATTGGTATTGAACACTGGCCACATGTTGCCTCCATACTATGGTCAGAGATGTGAGACAGCCCTACCTCCAGAGTACCTCTTCATACTTCAAAATTATAAGGTTGTTCATTGCTTCTGTCAGGGATGTTTTAACTCTAAATCAAGGAACTCAGAAATCAGACAATCCTAGCCTCTTTAGAAGAGATCATGATTCTAACAGTAGATTGTCATCATATTTCACAGAAAAGAAGTCATGGCTTGCACAATCCACTGAATAAATGGAAGCTGCCTTCAGCATCTTGTCTGCCTCCAGAAGATAGCCATCCCTGTTTTTAAATTTAATTTTTGTTGTTTTTTAACCTCTCATCTATTTTCAATATTTATATTCTTCAGAATAGTATTTGAATATAGTATAATAACAAATATCATGATATCCATTGTTGTGACTTCTAATATTTCAAAGAAGTCCCTATCTCTGCAGTAAGATAAGAAAAAAGAAAACAAATGATACAAGATTGGAAATCAGGAAACAAACTATTAGTATCATAAGCAATATCAATAATGGTTTGACAGTCCCTAAATCTATTAACAATTAAGCAAAATGACTGAATATAAAATCAATTCAGTATATAAAAATCAACTGCATTTTTATACATTCGCAACAACAGACAACATAATTTAGCAATACTGTTTATAATATCACAAAAACACGGGGTTCCCAGAAAAAATTTTAAAAAATAAGTTGTCTTCTGTAATTTCATCACTGGTGTGACTTGGCACAGGTCCTTTTCCAGCTCTGGAGCATTCTCTTGGATTATTTCTTTGATAATTTCTTCCTTCTAGTTATCTTCTTGTTGTTTATTGTCTTTTCTGGGGCTCCTGTTAGTTGTATGTCGAATGTCCTGGATTTGCCCTCATGACTCCTTTTTTTTCATCTCAATTTTCTTTTCATTTTGTCTTTCGCTCAGTGTTTTTGTAGATTTCCTTCCCCACATGCTCAGGAATCTTATTTGTAAACTCTGAAAGATCTGTTTGTACTTTTTCTATTTATTTTTTGGAGCATCTTGTTTTCATTTTATGGATGTAATAAATTTTCCTCTCTCCAAGTTTGTGAATGACTTTGATTTTTAAGTTCTATTCCATGAATTATCACTTTCCTTCAGGATTGGCTTTTCTGTTTATATTTATCTTTCATATTTATTGTGTTGGCTTTTCTTATATGCTTGATGGTTCTTGTTTTTGATTCATATTTACAAAAGAGAAATGATACATTAGTTTCCTATTGCTGTTGTAACTAATTGCCATAAGCTTTTACTTTAAAACAAGAGAAATTTGTTATTTTATAGTTCTGAAGGTGAGAAATCCGAAATTAGTCTGACAGAACTAAAATCAAGTTGTCAGAAGGCCTGGTTCCTTCTGGAGGTTCCAGGGGAGACTGTTTCCTTGCTTTTTCCAGCTTCTGGAGGCCACCAGCATTCCTGCCTATGGCCCCGCGTCGCATCGCCTTTCCTCTTCCACGTCATACCGCCTTCGCTTCACTCTTCCCACCCCTTGCCTGCCTTTTATAAGGACCTTTGTGATTACATTGGGCCCACATGCATAATTCAGGGTGATCTCCTATTTCAAAATCTTTAACGTAATCACATATGCAGCATCCCTTTTACCACGTAAGGTAACATAATCCCAGGGTCTGGGGATTATGACATGTGGACATCTTTGGGGAAAGGGGCGCATTATTCAGTTTACCACAGATGGGATAGTGGGGTAGCTGATTTGTTGTGTAAATAGAGTTTCTTTTCCATCCCACCTCCTAATATGTCTCTCCCTGAGTGGGAATTCCGAGTGAGTTCTGGGGTTGGGGTAGATAGGTTAGAATTCAGGCAGCTTGAAGTGCTAGAATGAGGAGGGACTTTATTTTGAGGTTGCAGAATCCACAGTAGAAGCCATGGGTTCCCCCAGATTGTTCATTCAGAGTTTTTTTTTTTTTTTTAGAGAAGAGCCTTCTGTTTTTTATCTGGACTTCCTACAGTCTGCAGGTTGAGATGGGGCCCACCTTCTCCATACACAGACCTTCAGGGGCTGGTCTCACCTCTCACTGGTGTTTTCACCATCTTTATAGGACCTGAGCCCAGAGCCTCTCAAGAGCGTGTGATAGATAAATGGGCTGCCAGCTTTGCTGAAGCCTCCCCATTAACCATGACTATCACAGCCGGTTCCATCCCTCGACATCTCAATATAGTCCTACCTACTTTCTACCCTCCAGAAAGTGATTGATTGAAAGCTCTTCTCAACTGGTGAATGCCTATTCCCATTCGCTTTCTTTTTATGGTTGGCTTCGTTTTGTATATCTATAGTTTGATTTTACAGAAAATCACTTCTTAGAAATTCACTAAATCGATTAAAGGTCAGTGAAAGCAAACTTTTTTTAATGTGTATATTTGTTGCATCTTTTTTAAGCTTTATTGGGGTGTTGACAAATAATTGCATATATTTAAGGTGCACAATTTGATGTTTTGGTATTTGTATACATTGTGAAATAATTACCATAATCAAGCTAATTAACACACCTAACATCTCACAGTTACCATTTTATCTCTGTGTGTGTGTGTGTGTGTGTGAGAGAGAGAGAGAGAGAAAGAGAACACGTAAGATCTACCCCTTGTAGCAAATTTCAAGTATACAAAACAATATTGTTGATTATAGTCACATTAATGTATATTAGATCTCCAGGACTATTTATCTTGTATAATCTAAACTTTGTATCCTTTGACCAACCTCTCCTCATTTCCCCACGGAGTGGGGGTTGCCCCTAGCAACCACTATTCTGTTCTCTGCTTCTACGAGTTTGACTATTTTAGATTTCAAATATAAGTGGCATCATACGGTATATTTGTCTTTATGAGTCTGGGTTCTTTCACTTAGCGTAATTTCCTCCAGGTTCATGTACTTTGTTGCAAATGTGAGGATTTCCTTTCTTTTAAAGTGGAGTAATATTCCTTTGTATATATATATACACCACAATTTTTTTATCCATTCATCTATTGATGGACATTAAAGCTATTTCCATGTCTTGGCTATTATACATAATGCTGCAATGAACATGACAGTAAAGATATCTCTTCAAGATCTTGATTTAATTTCCTTTGGATACGTACCTAGAAGTGGGATTGCTGGATCATAAGGTAGATCTATTCTTAATTTTACGAGGAATCAACATACTGTTTTGCATAATAATGGCTGTATTAATTTACATTACCACCAACAGTATCCAAAGGTTCTCTTTTTTCCACATCCTCACCAATACTTGTTATCTTTTCTCTTTTTTTTTTATTTCAGCATATTATGGGGGTACAGATGTTTAGGTTACATATGTTGCCCTTGCTCCCCCTCCCCCCAAGTCCGAGTTTCAAGTGTGTCCATCCTTCGGGTGGTGCGCATTGCACTCTTTGTGTATGCATATACCCATCCCCTCCTCTCCCCTACCCCCTCCCTCCTGCCTGACATCCAATAAATGTTATTCTTATATGTGCACTTATGTGTTGATCAGTTAGTACCAATTTGATGATGAGTACATGTGGTGCTTGTTTTTCCATTTTTGGGATATTTCACTTAGAAGAATGTGTTCTAGCTCTTTCCAGGAGAATACAAGAGGTGCTATATCACCATTGTTTCTTAAAGCTGAATAGTA
>NW_012153729.1:255604-260875 GCF_000956105.1 Propithecus coquereli
CTTTTTAATTTGATCAGATCCCATTTATTTATTTTGGTTGTTGCTGTGATTGCCTTTGGGGTCTTCTTCATAAATTCTTTGCCTAGGCCAATGTCTAAAAGAGTATTTCCAACATTTTCCTCTAGAATTCTAATAGTTTCACTCCTTAGGTTCTTTTCTCTTTTTGCTAATAACCATTCTAACAGATGTGAGGTGATATCTCACTGCAGTTTTATTTTGGATTTCCCTGATGATTAATGATGTTGATCATTTTTTCATATACCTATTAGCTATTCATATGTCTTCTTTTAAGAAGTGTTTATTCATGTTATTTGTCCATTTTTAAGTCTGGTTATTTGTTTTTTTTTTTTTGCTTCTGAGATGTATGAGTTCCTTATACATTTTGGCATATTAACCTTTCATCAGATATATGGTTTGCAAATATTTTTTCCCATTCTGTAGTCATTTCACTCTGCTGATTATTTTCTTTGCTATATAGAAGCTTTTCAGTTTGATGTAATCCTGCTTGTCTATTTTTGCTTTTGTTGCCTGTGCTTTTGGGATCATATCCGAAAAATCATTGCCCAGACCAATGTCAAGAAGCCTTCCCGTGTGTTTTATTATAGTATTTTTATGGCTTCAGATCTTAAATTTAAGTGTTTAGTTCATTTTGAGTTTATTTTTGCATATGGTATGAGATAAGGGTTCAATTTCATTCTTCTGCATGTGGATATCCAGTTTCCCAGCATCATTTATTGAAGAAACTGTCCTTTTCTCATTTCGTGTTCTTGGCACTTTTGTTGAAGATCAGTAGACTGAGATGCATGGATGTATTTCCAGGCTCTTTATTTCATATGTTCTGGTCTATGTGTTTGTTTTATGCCAGTACCATACTGTTTTGATTACTGTACCTTTTTAATACATTTTGAGATCACGAAGTGTGATTCTTCTAGCTTTGTTGTTGCCCAAGATTTGGGGTCTTTTGTTATTCCACATGAATTCGAGGATATTTTTTCCTGTTTTTGTAAAGAAATGCCATTGGAATTTTGATAGGGATTGCATTGAATCTGTAGATTGCTTTGGGTATTATGAACATTTTAACAATATTGTCTTCAAATCCATGAAAACAGGATGTTTTTCCATTTATCTATGTCGTCCTTAATTTCCTTCATCAATGTTTTATAATTTTCAGTGTACATGTATTTTACCTATTTGGTGTTTTATTCCAAATGTTTTATTCTTTTTGTTGCTATTGTAAATGAAATTTTTCTTTTTGAATAGTTTAGTGTTTATTTATAGAAATGCCACTGATTTTTGTATGTTGATTTTATATCCTGCAACTTTATTGAAATTATTTATTAGTTCAAACAGTAGTTTTTTCCTTTAGGGTTTTCTCTTTTAAAATTAATTAATTTTTTATATTAAGGGGATACAAATATTTTTGTTACATGGATAGCTTTTATAATGCTATCCAATGTCAGGGCTATAAGTGTGCCTATCACCCGAATAGTGTTCATTATACTCATTAGGTAGGTCTTTACCTCTCCCCTACTCTCCCTCATCCCTTCTTGATTTTGAACAATTTTTACTTCCTTCTGTGCCCCTGTGTGCCCATCAATTATTTTTAAATTATTAGAGAGTACACGTGGTGTTTGCTTTTCCATTCTGGAGATACTTCACTTAGGATAGTGGTCTCCAATTCCATCCAAATTGCTATAAAAGACATTAATTTATTTCTTTTTTATGGTTGAGTAGTACTTCATGGTGTGTGTGTATGTGTGTGTGTATGTATATATATATATACATATATACATATATATATATATACTGCATTTTATTAATCCACTCATGAATTGATGGGCATTTGGGTTGATTTTACCTCTTTGCAGTTGTGAATTGTGCTGCAGTAAGCATTTGGGCGCAGGTGTCTTTTTGATAAAATTGTTTCTTTTCCTTTGGATAGATAACCAGTAGTAGGATTGCTGGATTGAATGGTAGGTCTCCTTTTAGTTCTTTGAGAAATCTCCATACTATTTTCCATAGAAGTTATTCTAATTTGCAGTCCCACCAACAGTGTATAAATGTTCCTTTGTCTCTGAATCCATGCTAGCATCTGTTGTTTTGGACTTTTTAATAAAAACCATTCTAACAGGGGTAAAGTGATACCTCATTGTGGTTTTAATTTTCATTTCCCTGATGATTGGTGATGTTGAGCATTTTTTCTTATGTTTGTTGGCCATTTGTCTATCTTCTTTTGAAAAGCTTCTGTTCATGTCTTTTGCCCACTTTTTAATGAGGTGGTTTGTTTTTTTCTTGATGATTTGTTAGGGTTTTCTTTAGAGTTCAGGGTTTTCTGCATATGTGATCATGTCATCTGCAGACAGATACTTTTACTTCTTCTTTTCCAATTTGGATGCCTTTTTATTTCTTTTTCTTGACTAATTTTGCTGGCCAGGACTTCCAGTACTTTGTTGAATAGAAGTGGTAAGTGAGTACATATCCTTTCTTTGTACCAGACCTTAGAGAGGAAAAAATCCAGACTTTGTAGTACATCATAATATTCATTTAAAGATATAAAAATATTTGTGCATATAATGACTAAACTACTGCATTCGTGGAATGAATTCTTGGTTAGAGCTCTTTGCTAATTTACATCTCATATTTCATCAAATATTTGATGCATATTAATTTTTAAACTAATGACTATTGGAATTGACTGGAATGAAGGGTAACTAGACATATTAATAAAAAATCAGCCTGCCATTTCCTTTGCATTTTTACATAGTATTACAGAGCACCTTACAAGCTCAGTTTGCATGGTATTGTCTTAGTTTTAGGTTATTCTAGAAACAGAGCCTAAGACAATTTATTTGAGGTGGGAGGAATTCTAGGAGTCTGAAGTGAGGGAACAGGGAGAGTGAGACGGGGGAGGGAGAATAGAAAATAAAAGGTGCCTTCTTGAACAGTTACTATTATGAGCAAGCAAGGACTCCATTTCACTGAGGGCTCCTTGGTAATCTTTTAGAATTCACTACAGAATTGTCCCACCAAAGAATGGGAGTCTCCAGCACTTATCCATGGACTTCTAGCTCTTTTTGGTGGAGAGTGCTCTGAGAGGGCATCTGTTTCTGCATTTCTTGGCCATACCTGTACTTCCTGCATGCTTCTGCACTTCCTACCTCCACCTATACTTTCTAGTTGCACCTGTGTTTGGGCTTAGTAGCCTTCCCTGGCTTTGGAGAAAGCCCAAGGTGGAAAAGCTGAGTCTTACCACAGTTCACTTGAAGTGACATCAGGTATGAACTGCCTGCCTTAGCTGGGATGCAATCAGACAGGCCAAGGAGATGCTGGACCACAGTAAATCCCTTAACACATAAACTCCAGTCACACAGACGTACAGTGTTTCCAGTTTGCATTTTACCTCCTAGGTCTTAAATATGAACAGATAACCCCAGATCCATCTGACATTTAAGTCTTGCCTGAGAACCATGAAGGAGAAAGACTAAACAAACAAATAGATGACCACAGAGAAAAAAGGAACTTCAGGAAGCAAAAAGTAAATTTAAGGAAAACAAAACTGAAATATCAAAAATGGTATTATATTTATAAATGAAGAATAGGCTGCTCTCAAAATGTAACAACCAAAAGATAAGATAGGGCTCTTAGAAATTAAAAACTGTAAAAAATGTTTGTCAAAATTACTATCAAGAAAATCCTTCACAAAAGAGAACAAAAAGCAGAAACAAAAATATGAATGCAACATATATTTTAATAAGCTGAGATACAGATGATTAATCCAGGATGTTTAGTATTTAAGTGATGTTTGAGAAACAGAAAATAGAGTGGAGGAATTATCAATGCAGTAATGAGAGTGATGTTTAAGGGGCTGAAGGATTAAGTCTTCTGATCAAAAGGTCAATAAGTACTGGCATAACAAAAGAAAAAGATCTACATCTGCATACATCATTGTTAAATTTCAGAACAGAAAGAATAAAAGAAAGATTCTAAAACCTTCCAGAGGAAAATCAGGTCCCCTACACAGGAACAACATAAATTGGCATCGAATTTCCAATAATAAATAGTGAAAGATAATACTGCCTTCATTAGAACTATGAAAGGGAAATTTTTTAAACCAGATTTCTATACATCAGTCAACATTCAATCATGTATAGAAATCTCAGGTTGGATAAAGACATTACAAACACACAAGAATTTAGAAAGTTTATCTCCTGCATTCGTTTTGTGGATGTTCTTCAATTAAATAAAGGAGTAAATACAAAACATCCATTGAATGATGGCTCCAGTGCAGGAGAGGAGAAGAGGGAAGTCCCAGAGGAGAGCTATGCAATGAGTCCAGTCCAGATTGAAACAGAAGTGGGGTGAGGGAAGATACTAGCCATGAGAATTCTCAGTAATGTTAGGGGTCAATAAATGCAGAAAATGCAAGAGAGAAAAAAAAAAAGACAATTAGAAACCTCAAGAAAAACAAAAAACTCTACCAGAAGCAAGATATAGTTATGTAATATATTATCTGGTTGTATTTTGAATAATAATTAGACTCCATGTATTAAATTTTACCTTTTAAAGTCAATTTATATATAAAGCATAGAAAATATATTCGTGGTTATCTACACAGCATAAATGTTAGCAACCTTAACAAAAGTGCAGATAATAGAGATAAAAGCTTAGATGATAGGGGTTGTGAGAATGAATAGGCCAACTGAAGGCAATACTAATGTACACATTGTATGAAGCAAGGAATTAAAAAAATGCCATCTATAATTGCTGAAAAAAGAAAAGTTTAATTTTATTGAAAGTTATATCACCAATAAAGGAATTAAAAATGGTAATGCAACTATATTTTGAAGATGATGAAGGGGAGATAACAGATGGTATAAATAAACTAAAATCTTTATCATCTTTCATAGCAGAAAATCTGTAGGTTGTCAATACATTAATAATTTGTGAAATATGTAAAGGTATGAAGGCAATTATCAACAGAGTTAAAAACAGACAACTGAAAGAGTTAAATGGGTCTCCTCTGGGGAGTGGGTTGGAGATGGGTAGTTATAAGTAGTTAAGTACTGTTTTCATTAAGAGCACTTCTACACTATTTGGTTTGTTGATTACACGTCATTTTGAAATAAAAAAAAAAAGAGTGAAAAAATTTTGTAAAAAAGTTTTTCAATGCAATGGCTTAATTTTTCTATTTGCATCTACTTTTCTGGGATTTCCCACAGAATTAGATTCATAAATGGTTTGGAAAAATTCCTAACTAGTTAATTCATAATG
>NW_012153729.1:261930-265596 GCF_000956105.1 Propithecus coquereli
TGTAAATGGTAATACCTAAATACTTATTGTAAGGATTTCAAATAAGTCTGTGAAGCTGCTTGTAAAATTTCGAAGTAAATAGAATATATGTACACATGTGCACACACTCACATATAATGGTTTTTTAAAATGTAGAATCGACATGTAGGGTATTATTTATGTGATGTAGTTTGTATTATGCATAGTATTTTAACAACATCTATTTTGTTATATATATTTAATTGTAATCATGCAGAACTAGGAAAAATTCCTTATGACATGCAATTAGTATATGGTATATACCCACATTCAAATCATCCATTACTGAACAAACAAACAAAAACCCAAAAACCTGTCATATAGTTTTCTTCTAATAAAAGTAATATGTACTTTCTGATTTCTTGGATCACATTCGTAATTAAGTTTCTGTCTCCTTATTGGCTAGTTCTTTGCTTTGGAACTGCATGGAATAAAACTGAGTCATAAATATATTCTGTATCCCTGGCAACATGCATTTCTGTTTCAACACTTTACAGCTAGTTAGTTATATTTCTTCTAGTACCTACTTAGGTTTGCTGGGAGATAAATGGAGGATGAATGTTGTAAGAATAAATCTAGTAATTTTGGTACTTTAGGGGGTGGCAGAGGGAGAAGACCAGAACCTGGGTAGCTAGGCATTAATATGAATCATAAAAGTACTGTGGGAGTTAGATGATAGATCATAAATTCAAGTAAGTTCATTTTAGGATAATGAAGTCAGATCAAGAAGTCAGACAATGAACTTTAAGAGTCCAGGTAGTTAAAACAAGAGGTAAAAAGATGTAATTACAGAAAGGGAAGAATCTAATCACAAAACCAATTTGGGTAGCAGATAGTAACCTGAATTTAGGAACATTCATAAAGTCACTAATCCAGATCCCAGATTATGAAGCAAACAAGTATCAGAGATTAAGGGTAACAAAAAGGTTTAGTCAGGCAGGTGAGCCTGACAGGACTATGAGCAAGCTTCATGTCTGTGAACCCATCTTGGAGGCAAGATCTCTTTGGCTTGGCTGTGTTCTTTCTTAGCTGAAAATGATCCATTGAATGGATGGGAGAGTGCAAGCCAGTGCTTGAGGTCAAATTGAAGAGAATGGATGAAAGGAGTTTCTGAACTGTTTAGGTTAACAAAAAGGAAAATAATCTCATAAAGTATAGGTCTCATATGCTATCAGGTGACTTTCTTCTGTACACTGAGTAAGTACAACATGCAACTAAATAGGCTAATCTGTAGTTTTAAGAGACCTTGGAAACTTGTTGGATACTGACTAGAATGGTTTCAGAATAGCTCTACATTAAATTGGGTAGAATATTTTTATTATCAAAAATGTCAATCTTGGCCGGGTGCAGTGGCTCACACCTGTAATCCTAGCACTCTGGGAGGCCAAGGCGTGCAGATCGTTTGAGCTCAGGCGTTCAAGACCAGCCTGAGCAAGAGCAAGACCCCGTCTCTACTAAAAAAAAAAAAAAAAAAAATGGAAAGAAATTAGCTGGACAACTAAAAATATATAGAAAAAATTAGCCAGACATGGTGGCACATGCCTGTAGTTCCAGCTACTCGGGAGGCTGAGGCAGTAGGATCGCTTGAGCCCAGGAGTTTGAGGTTGCTGTGAGCTAGGCTGATGCCACGGCACTCTAACCCCGGGCAACAGAATGAGACTCTGCCTCAAAAAAAAAAAAAAATGTTAATCTCAAAGTAGATTTGATGATTTGATGTTTATTACTATTTAGTGAAAAAGTTAATTCACATATTTTAAATGTTAAACTAATTGAAACCACATATAATTTTTTTACTGGTGTTCATCTATAAATTTACTTACAGCATTGGAAAATCTGTTAGTGTTCATGATCTTGATCTAGGTAGCTTTTGTTCCTTAGTTTATTTTAAATACTGTTATAATTGGAATCATAGTGTCTGTAGCTAAGTGTTTGAATATCTAAGATGGATACCTTTACTTAAATTTCATAATTGTTTAGTTTTACCAGGTACAAGAATATAATGTTAAAAAGAATTTAACATTGTATTTAGTAAAATGAATCCTTAAAAATGGTAGTCTAAATTTTTCTATAAATTAACATAAAACCTTTATAGCATTGTTCTAATGTCTGCATGTATTATGTTGTGATTCTAATGTCTGTATGCCAGTTTTTATTATAGAACTATTTATATCTTTTGACTATTTGCTTAGATATATTGAAGAATAGCTTTCAATGTTAACTCATATAAGAACCTCAGTAACAAAAACTCAAAAATGTTAATATAATTGAAAGTAATTTTAAAGTAAAAGGCCAAATAACTAAAAATTAACAATTATTTTAATATTTTTAATCAGAGGCAAATAATATTACCATGCATTTAGTTAGTGTATTTTTTTTCTAGTTGTTTGCTTTGGCTTTTCCCACACAATTTCTTTTTATATCAGATGAATTTATTTTACAAATAGAGAAACAAAAGCAGCAAATAACAAGATCATGTACAAAAGTACAAGTTATTATAATAAATTAAGTTATTGTCACACAGTCGCATGGGGTTGCCGTGTTGATGTTAAATTCATCCTAGATGCTTTCACAAGTGGGGTGGATTAGGAGCGAGATAACTCCATTCTCTCTTCTGACTCCATACCCTAAGCATAATACAAAGAATTCTGACACTTAAGATATTTTAGGGAGGTCCACCTGGTCTGTAAAGTTGTCTTTTGAGGTCAAGTTGCCTGGGGAGGATACTGTGTTGCTGTACTGGAGATATGCACCACCAATGCCTTCATGGCATTAGAGTGGATTTCCTTTAGTCTGCGTATATTTAAAAATTAGTTGCATGAAGTATGTATACTACATAAAAAAGCACACGTAATGGGATAGAAAAGCTGTTTGAAGTGATAATAATAAAGGAAGACTCATTATGTTGATTCTGACTGAGACAGCCATTGAGTGAACTTTAATTTTCATAGAGGTGCAGGACTTTCCTTTCTTTCATTGGCTCATATTTAAAAATTCAACTATTTTTGTCAGAATCTTCTAGATTTTCTTATATTTAATTAAGCAACCAAAACTTTGGAATACTTGACTTTAGTAATGTTGTGCAGTTGTTAGCATAGTAATTAGAGTGTTCTGAATGGCACTAGTATAATATGTGGGTACTTGTGACCTTAGTATGTACAGAATGTTTGGGTAAAGCAGCTAATACAGAACTGGCAGAAAACCTAGGTCAAAATTCTGCTTCCCTGGAAAGGAGAAGTTCAGTGAGTGGAGAGAGTGTTGAAAATCTGCTTTCCAATTACTTGAATGTCATTCTTTAGAGAAGAAGGTTTCTAGTGAAGAAGAATTCAGCTTGAATTTTATTCTTCGAGGGCCAAATAGGTTACCTGTCACTCCTGGAAATACTCTGTCAAGAAAGTAACTTAAAGTGTTTCTAGATGCTTCAAATAACATCTTCCTGACACATGGTCCTCCTGTTTATTAGCCCTGACGTTGCACTGGAGTGAGTTATGGATAATGCACCTCTGTTAGCTTTTTAATACTTATATTTTGCATTTTCAAAGATAAGATTATTAAAAGTGCTATTTGAAAGTAGTTTCATTTTAGTATCATCATTCTCAGGTAGAATATTTCCACTTTTACAATTCCATTTGAATCTAGAAAATATTTATA
>NW_012153729.1:265646-266643 GCF_000956105.1 Propithecus coquereli
TTAATTTTTCTATTTGCATCTACTTTTCTGGGATTTCCCACAGAATTAGATTCATAAATGGTTTGGAAAAATTCCTAACTAGTTAATTCATAATGAATCTTTTTTTCAGAGAAATTTGGAGATATTTAAAAGACATTTTTGGTTTGTGTCTGATATTTTGGGATGCAGCTATGTTGCATCTTGTAAAACATCTTTTGTTACCAT
Organism: Propithecus coquereli; assembly: GCF_000956105.1. NCBI lineage: Eukaryota > Metazoa > Chordata > Mammalia > Primates > Indriidae > Propithecus > Propithecus coquereli. The sequence continues at coordinate 265,851 of NW_012153729.1, forward strand.
CATTTATTAGAATGGTCAGTAAGGTATATCTACTGTTGGTTCAACAAAAGTATATACATTTTAGGGCTAGGAAGACAAGGGTAAATATCATTTGGAGTAATTATTGGTATAAACAGCTAAGGTGACATAGGGAAACCTTACCTGTGCTCCACAGTGTGGTCATGGATGCTTTAACAGATATTGACACTTTTCTGTGATGAAAACATAAAGAATAGTTTACAGGCATAGTTTCATCAATGTAGAGAATATGTTAGATAATCCCCATGATATAGTCATATACATTGGTGGTGAGCTGAAGATATAAAAATCTAAGTGGATTTTTAGAAGGATTAGGAAGAATGCGCTAAGAAATAGAAACTGCATGGAAAACTGAAATATTAGTAGAAATCAATAGAAGACAGATCGAGTCAACACTTTCTTAATAAATCTTGAACATTCTGTTGAAAAGTAATTTCATGATGCAAAAAATTTGAGAAAAGCAAAAATTATAGACTTTAATAAAATGGCATTATTTCAGAGAGATAATTTGTCAACACATAGGAAATAACTCCACGTGGATGAATCTGATAGACTTTTTTCTATTAGTTATTTTAGACTTTTTAGGATTTTTTAAAAAAAATATTGACATGTTGAATCAATGTTATAGATCTAGCCAGCAACTATTTATAAAATAAATTAAAATTAAAAATGATTATTAAGCCTGCCTTAGCTGGGATGCAATCAGACAGGCCAAGGAGATGCTGGACCACAGTAAATCCCTTAACACGTAAACTCCAGTCACACAGACGTACAG
>NW_012153729.1:277981-278852 GCF_000956105.1 Propithecus coquereli
GACATTTCATTTGCAAATTTCCAAAATAGGCCAATGTGTTATCAACCTTCTTTTTTTCCAAATTATAAATTAACCTAAAAGGAAATTGTTCTGGATTTTTTATTTACTTTCTTTAAGACTTACTTTTAATTAGATGATTTGGGTGGTTCTTTAAAAATAAAACTAGAAATTTCAACATCAGTTATGAATCTTTAACAGTATCGTCATTACTCACAAAAAACAAATGTAGCCATAATGTTTGCCAGTTCATGTGACTCATAGAATGTTTCCCTTCTTTTGAAGTTTTTTTCTCCTCCAGATAAGCTTGTAAATTATTGTGTTCTTTTCTTTTGTATTTTCACCCTTTTATTTTATTTTTAAAAATTCTCTAATTAGAGTATGCTCTTCTTTTGCAGGTAAATGTTTTTTGTTTGTTGTTTTTTTTTTTCCCCTTGACATTAGCCCTTTGTAGTGTACTCCAAAATTATTGTGATCGTTTTAGTCTTGTGTATAGAATTCCTTCTAGAGCTTAGCTATTCTTTTGGAGTTTGGGGGGATTTAACCCTCTTCCTCATTTTTACAAGTTGGAAAGGAAATATTTTTGCTGAACCCCAAGGTTGGGCTAATGGTTTTATTTTTAATTATTAGGTCCAATAACAGTAGAACAAGAGTCTAAAAACACAAATGTACTTTAAATAATACCAAACATGTATATTGGATGTTATAGCAAATTTTGAATTACTTTAAAGGTAAATGTGTTGATTCTATTTCTGAATATCTCTCAGTCATTTAAGGGATTTTAAAAATATTTTCTACTTGATAGAACATAGGCAATACGAGTCAAGAAAATTCTATTTTCAGCTTAGATACAGCAGGTTAAAAATAGAAAATA
>NW_012153729.1:279767-281361 GCF_000956105.1 Propithecus coquereli
ACTCCTTATTTAGAATCTAAAGAAAAAGAATGAGGTAAGTAAGGAGAATTTAAATGTATAGGCTCCATAAAAGTAAATAGCCAATAACGAGGATTCTTTTCAAAATTGTTTATAGGTTATCCATCCTGTTACTATAGATTAACCCCAATCCCTTAAACCTTATACATTTACATTACTTTACATTGATAATTGGTACTTATAATGATGACCTTGAATTATTATATGGTCCTGGAGTATTTTCAAAATCTCCAAACTAAGATTAAAGTATTATTACACAAGTGTGTATTTAGCAACTTGCTCTCCTCAGTGTAGTACACTCACTTCTTGCTATGTGTGACAATTACAATGGCCTAATTAACTCACTCATATACAAGGCACGCAGGCCAACTGTAACAGTCCTTCCTGTATGAGGTATTAATAAAAAGAAAGGACCAAGTGAATAAAAGGTAAAACACACACACACACAGCAACCACCCACCCTGAAAAGGACCTCTTAACTGCAGCGGTAGATGTAGCAGCACTCTGACCTCTTCTATATGAGGTAACCAGCCAAGATATTAGATTATCACTTCAAACTTTTGTTCATCTGTGAGGGTTTCAGTCCTGTGGCTTTTAGGTCCTGGCAATGATGAAGATGAACAGTGCTTTCCTGTTCTTTCCTGTATCCCACAGAGATGAACAGGCATACCTCAGCCATTCCCGTCTGCACTCACCCATGATTCATGTAAGAAACTCAAATGTGTTTGAGTTTTGTGACATAGTGCTTTCAGAAGCCTAAGTGAAGCAGTTATAATAATACCTAACCAAATACAGTATTGCTTGCTAATTCTAACCCCTTGTGACTAGCCAAGGAATGTCAAGAAATGGAGGAGAATGGTGTCACAGCCCTGTTGTTAGAGGTCTTGTCCTTTTACTGTGGGAAGAAATTTTCAGGGAGGAGGAAGTCAGGAGCTTGGACTACTTCTCTTAAAATCCAATCCCAGTTTCCTTTGAGAATTATGATAAATCTTGTATATAAATGAGAACACAACTCTTCAGAAGGGGACATTGAAGGTGCATTGATATAGACAATCTAGCTCCTCAAAATAGGATTTGGTGAGGTAATGGATGTTTAGATGGACACAGAGAGCAGCAAACCAATGACTGGTATGGCTGACCAGAGAGCTTTGAGCTACCTAAGGATCAAACGTCTTGAAAGATTTGAGACCTGTGTCAAAGCAAGAGTTCGCCTGATACTCGCCATTCTTTGAACACCTCTGCCTTCGATTCTTCTGAATTTAAACCTCCTGATGCTGTCTTTTACCATTTTGTTTCTTTTTCATCATGCCTATCATATTGTCTCACCCTGCCACTGCCTGAGCCCATGGTGCTCGTTATATACCAGTTGTCCTGCTTCAGAGCAGAGCTGAATGGTGTTTAATTATTGAATTTAATTTGATAGAAACAAACTAATCATCTATCATTATTTCTGGCACCAACTTTTTGTCTTTGGGAGACAAAAGCAATGTCTCTTTCTCATAACGTAAATTCTCTTTTATGCTAAAGTCTCGATGGGAATTATTTATGAAAGAAAATTCTATCACATATGACATTT
>NW_012153729.1:281831-285254 GCF_000956105.1 Propithecus coquereli
TATTTCTTTTTAGAAGCAATCTCCTTGTTACCTGAACTTAAAACTTCTGCATCATCTTTTTGAAAATTTTTACCTTGTGTCTGATGCATACGAGGAATGTATGTCATAAATAATATTTAAGTACTAATGCATACAACAAAATGAATGTCATGAACTGACCACTCAAGTTGAGAATTAGAACATTATTAAAATCATTGCCTCTACCTTTGTGCTCCTTCCTTTTCCATATTCCTGGCCACCCTGTCCCAGAGGTAACCATTATCCTTAATTGTGTGTCGATAGTTACCTAATAATTTACCAGTATAACTTTATCGTGTATATGTTCTTTGAACAGAAAATTGTTTATTTTTGCTCGTTCGTGAACTTTATTAAAATGCTTCCATATTGTAGGTAATCTGATTTGCATTTTTCATTCAATATTTTATTTTTAAGATTGATCTATTGTCTTGTGTGCACTCTAGTTAATTCGTTTTGCTGGATATAATATCCATCCCATTGTATGACAAGAAGTCAATTGTGATGATCATTTGGGACATGTTTAGTGATGTAGTTTTTAAAATGATGCTGTGTGCATTGTTGGTCATGTCCCTGGTATCCATGTGTAAGAGATTCTCTACAAATTGCTGGCACATAACTTATGAAAATGTTCAACTTTTCTAGGTAGTGCAATTTACAATAGAGTTTTACCATGTAACATTCAAATCAGTAGTAAGAGTACCCGTTAATACCCATCCTTGCCAACATATGGTATTGTCAGACTTTTAATTTTTGCAAATTTGTGATTGTAAAATGATATCAAAATGGCCTTAATTTGCATTTCTGATGACTAATGAGGTTGGGCACCTTTTCATATGTTTACCATTAAAATTTTGCGTTTTACAGAGTCCTGGTCATGTATTTTACTTATTTTTCTGTTGGGTTGTATATCTTTTATTTGTTAGTATACTTTAGAAATTCTGAATAATATTCTTTTGTAAATTACATATGTTACAGGTCTTTCCTTCTAGTTTGTGATTTAGTTTTTCATTATCTTTACGGTGTCATTAAGAAAGGTTCTTAATTGTATTGTAATCTAATTTATTAGTCTTTCAAGTGAGTGCCCTTTGAGTCATGCCTTTCCTTACCTTGAAGGCACAAAATCATCTGTCATATTTTTAAAAATGTTGTCTTTCACATTTGGCCTCTAATCTATTGAGAATTAATTTTTAAAACAACAGTTTTATTGAGATATAATTGCCATGCCATACATTTCACCCTTTACACTGTGTAATTCAGTGGTTTTCAGTATATTCACAGGGTTGTGAAACCATCATTACCATCAGTTTTAGAGAATTTTATCACCTCTCCCCAGAAACCCATGCCCATGAGCAGTCATTCCTCATTTTCGCCTAACACTCCCAGCCCAACGCAAGCACTAATCTAAGTCCTGTCTCTATAAATGCGCCTATTCCAGATATTTCATATATTTCACATAAATAGAATCATACAATATGTGGTGACTGGCTTCTTTCACTCAGTATGTGTTCAAGGTTCATTCATGTTGTAGCATGTATTAGCTCTCCATTTCTTTATATTGCTGAATAACATTACATTATGTGGGATATACTAGTAATATGATGGACATTTTGGTTTCTCCTTTTTGGCTAATATTGATATTGCTTCTATGAACATTCATGTACAAGTATTTGTGTGAAGATTTGTTTTATTTCTCTTGGATACAGACCAAAAAATGGAGAGAATTTATTTTTGTGTGTTGTGTAAGACAGGGGTCTGGTTTCATTTTTTTCCCATGTGGGTAACTTGTCTCAGCACAATTTTTAGAATACAGTAGTTTGTCACATCCCTACTACACTGCAATGCCAGCTCTGTCCAATGTGAGCCTGTTTATAGGTTCTCATTCTGTTCTATTAGTTGATTTTTTTTCTATTCTCTGTGACAATAGTACACTGTGTTAATTACAGTAGCATTATGTTAGGCCCAGATATTGAATAGGAAATGCCACACAATCTATTCTTTTTTAGGGGTGTTATGGTACTGTGTTCATCCCTGTATATTGTAGATTCACCTTGTCAAGTTTCTTGAAAGCTTTTCTTGAAATTTTAATTGGACTTGTGTCGATGCTATAGATCAATCTGTGGAGATCTGATGGAGACAGTTTCCATCACCATGATATATCTCCTAGTTATTTAGATCTTCTTTAATATCTTTGAAAAAGGCTTATATTTTTTCCTTAGAGTTTTGCACATCTTTTGATAGACTTATTTCTAAGAATCTTTTATTATCATAGTTGTAAATGGTGTTTTATAATTTTTTGCTGATGTATAAAAATTGCAGTCAATTTTTGAACATTTATCATTTATTTAGACATCTTTCTAAACTTATTTTTTCTAATAATTTGTACATTCGTTTTGTATTTTCTATATATAATACAATCATAACATCCATGATTAAAGACAGTTTTGTTTTTGTTTTCTTTCTAGTCATACACTTGTGAATATAAGTAATGGTCGTAGGCAGAAAGAAGAAAAGTCTTCTTTCTGATTTTAAAAGGTATATTTTAAAACTTAAAGATAAAAAGTGAATGAAATTTGCTGAGTTTTTGGAAAATACCTTTTATCTGGTTATCAATAGTTTTTTCTATTCCTGTTTTGCTAAGAATGTTGTGGTTGGATTTTATCAAATGTTTTTCTGTATATTAAGATAATCAATTCCTTTTTCTTTTAATGCACAAATTGAGTAAATTATAGGTTAGTTTTTTAACCCTACATCAACCTTATGTTGCGTCCAATTTTTCGATAGTGTAATATTACTGGATTCAGTTTACTAATAATTTACTAATAATCATTGAGAGAGATTGACCTGAGATTTTTCTTTTTTAGACTGTCCCTGGCATGTTTTTAAATTGGTGCTATGCTAGCCTCCCAATTGAGTTATTGAATGTTGCTTCCTTTTTTAATTCTCTGAAAGAATCAGTATAAGAGTAATTTATTTGTTCTTTCGATATTTAGTAGAACTGGCCAATAGAGTCATCTGGGTTTGGTATTTTATTTCTGGAAAGATTTTTGACAACTATTTTAATTTTCTTAGTGGTTATGGGGTGATTCACATTTTCCAGTATTTTATAAATTCAGTTTTGGTAAATTTTTGTTGTTTGGGAATTTTTCTTCTTCGTCTAAATGTGATATTTATTGGCATTTATAAATTTTTACAAATGTTAAACTTCCTTGCATTGTCCACAACTTGGTGATTACGTATTTTATTTTTATACATTGCTGGACTTGGTTTCCCAATAATTTATGATTTTTCTGTCTGTGTTCATAGGTTGGCCTGGAATTTTTATTTCTATTCCTATCTCTGTCATCTTTTGGTATCAATATTATAATGAGTTTTAAATTAATTTGAGAGTATTTTTCTTTTTCTCTA
>NW_012153729.1:285684-287873 GCF_000956105.1 Propithecus coquereli
CATTATCAATTATTTCTAACTATTTTAAATGTTATGAATTTATTTTTGTTAGGAAGTATGTTAATATTGATCAGAATTTATAGGCCACATAAATCGATACAGTAAAATATCTTCTACTCACTCCTGTTACCACTAACCCTCTCATTCCCATCCAAAATGGTACCAATATGAAGTGTCTTATATCTCCTTCTAGAGATCAGTTCTAAGTACTTTTAATTTCATCTTAATTTTGTCTTGAACCATGAATTATTTAACATGCGTATTTGAAATTTCAAAGTATTTGAGGAATTATTTTTGCTTTTTTTGTCATTGGTTTCCAACTTAATTGTAATGTTGCCAAAGAATATCTCTGATACCACCAATATCTTGCAATGTGTTGACATTTGACACATTTCATATATATATATGTATATGTATATATGATTAAATCTCCCACTAGAAAGGTGTATTTGTCCATTTTTCCCTGTAGTTCCATTAAATTTGTTGTATATTTTGGATATAAGTGCTTTATCACATATGTCTTGCAAATATTTTCTCTCAGTCTGTGGTTTATCTTTTCATTTTCTTAACAGTGTCTTTTACAGAGCATAAGTCTTTAAAATTTTAATATTCTCCAACTTAATATTTTTCTTTCATGGATTATGCTGATGTTGTATCTAAAAACACATTGCCATACTCAAGGCCCACTACATTTTCTCCTATGTTTTCGTCTGTAAGTTTTATAGTTTTCTGTTTTACATTTAGGACTGTCATCTATTTTGAACTAATTTTTGTGAAACGTGTAAGGTTTATCTAGATTATTTTTTTTGCATTTGGATATGCAAATTGTTAGAGCACCATTTGTTAAAAAAAATTTTTTTTTCCATTGAGTTGCCTTCGCTTTGTCAAAGATCTGTTAGCTGTATTTCTGTGGGTCTATTTCTGGGCTCTCTACTCTGTTACATCAATCTATGAGTATATTCTTTTGCAAATACCATGCTTTCACTGTTTGATTACTGTAGCTTTATAATACGTCTTAAAATCAGCTAATTTAAGTCCTCAGACTTTGTTCTTTTCTTCAGTATTGTGTCAGCTATTCCAGGTCTTTTGCCTTCCCATGTTAGCTTTAGAATCACATCGCTGATGTCTATAAAATAATTTGTTGGGATTTTGATTGGTATTGTATTGAATTTGTAGATGAAGTTAAGACAAATTGACATCATAATAATATTAAGTTATGCAATCCATCAACATGGAATATCCCTCCATTTTTAATATCTTCTTTGATATCTTTCTTCACAGTTTTGTAGTTTTCCACATAGAGATCTTACTCATATTTCGTTAGATTTATACCTAAGTATTTTATGTGGTGGTACTTTTGTAAGTGGTGATGTTTTTACAATTTCAAATTTCAGTTGTTAATGGCTACTATATAAGAAAGGAATTAACTTTTGCATATTAACTTTGTATCCTTTCACCTTGCTATAAATCACTTACTAGTTCCAAGAAAGATTTTTTTTATTCTTTCAGATTTTCTACAGAGACAGTCATATCAACTGCAAACAAAGACAGTTCTATTTCTTCATTTCCAATCTATGTACCTTCTATTTCCTTTTCTTTATTGCATTAGCTAGGAATTCCAGTACAAAGTCAAATAGGAGTGGTGAGAGGAGACATCCTGGCCCTGTTTCTAATCTTAGGGGGAAAACATATAATTTCTTACCATTAAGTATGATTTTAGCTGTTTTTTTGTGTGGATGTTCTTTATCAAGTTGAGAGAGTTCCCTCTATTTCTAGTTTTCTCCTTTTTTTTTTTTTAAATTTAAGTTTGGTTGCTTCCCTTGCAACAGCCACACTTGTTTGGACATTGTTCACTCTAATGCTTCAGAACAATAGCCACTAGATATATATGGCTATTAAGTTCTACTCACAGAAGTAGAGAGTAGAATGGTGGCTACCAGGGTATGGGGGTTTGAGTCGGGGAGGTGAGGGAGATGTTGGTCAAAGGATACAAAATTTCAGTAGATAGGAGGAATAAGTTTAACAGAGCTATTGTACAACATGGTGACTGTAGTTAACAATATATTGTATTTTTGAAAAGTGCTAAGAGATTGATGTAGAGTGTTCTCACCACAAAAATGATAACTATGTGAGGTAATGCATATGTTAATTAGCTAGATTTAGTCATTCCACAATATATATATATGCTT
>NW_012153729.1:290321-303867 GCF_000956105.1 Propithecus coquereli
TAAATGATGATAATAGGCATACCTTATTATATTGAATTTAATTTTATTGTGCTTTGCAGATATTGTATTTTTTTACGAATTGAAGGTTTGTGGCAACCCGGCCTCTAACAAGTCCATCAGTGCTATTTTTCCAACAACATGTGCTCACTTCATGTCTCTGTGTTACGTTTTAGTAATTCTACCAACATTTCAGACTTTTACATTATTATGGTATCTGTACAGTGATCTCTGATGTTACTATTATAATGTTTTGGGACACCATAAACCACAATCATATAAGATGGTGAATTTAATCTATAAATGTTGGGTGTGTTCTGACTACTCCACTGACTGGCTATTCCCCTATCTCACTCCTTCTACTCAGGTTTCCCTATACCCTAAGACACAACAATATTGAAATTAGGCCAATTAATAGCCCTACAATGGCCACTGAGTGTCCAAGTGAAAGGAAGAGTCACATGTTTCTCACTTTAAATTAAAAGCTAAAAATGATTGAGCTTAGTAAGGAAGGCATGTTGAAAGCTGAGATAGTGTGAAAGCTAGGGTTCTTGTGCCAGATAGTTAGCCAAGTTGTGAGTGCAATGGAAAAGTTCTTGAAGGAAATTAAAAGTGCTATTCCAGTGAACACACAAGTGATAAGAGAGCAAAACAGACTTATTACTGATATGAAGAAAATTTGAGTAGTTTGGATACAAAATCAAACTAGCCACAACATTCCCTTAAGCCAAAACCTAATCCAGAGCAAAGCACTAACTGTCTTTAATTCTTTTCTCAGACCCCATCATCTAGATGTTGTCACTTCCTTTGTCCTTCACAAATCTCAGTTTTTCTTTTACATTTTCCACCCTTTCTCCAATAATTTTCACCTTTTCCTTCCTTTATGAGTTCTTATCGCTGCTTCATGTTTCTAACTTCTTCCATTACCCTTTTCAGTATATTTATTATGTATATGTTATTTATATATTTATTATGCTTTTAAAAAATTCTTGACTCATTTGTTCCAATTATACTGCTTTAGGTAATGTATGTGACTGAGTTGTCTCTTTTTGATAGTAGTTTTGCCCCTCAAGTTTATTTACTTTGGCCAACGAGCTTACATTCCCCTGGAACTATCATATAGTCTAACTGGTAACATCTGCTGGGAAAGAGCAAAAGGCTGGGCCTTAGTCCTTGACTGAGAGATGAGCTTGTGGAAGGAGGAGGTTACGAACCCCAAGACAGAGTATTCCATCACTGTGCCACTCCCTTTCACAGCTATTTCATCAGGAAAATCTGCTGTTTGGGAACTTAACTAACCTTTTGGAAATCAGTATAACAGCAATAGGAGGAGGCTGTCTTCTGACGTTATAAATCATTAGTCCTGGGAGTTTGGAGGGGAGAGTATGGAAGAGCAAATAAGAAGTTCTGATACGTCTGCACCTGTTTTCTACAAGTTCTCACCCAAGCAAGACTTTTGCTTACCTTGGTATTACCTGATTCATAGCAACACCATGTTGAGCTCTCACTTCCAACATGGTAATGGCACAGGTAAGATTGTCCTGTGGCAACAAAAGGGAGAGGCAAGAGCAAAAAGTAAAGCATTCTTCCAGCCTACCTTCTTATAGTACTTTTCTATTGTTTTCTTCCCTAGGCTACAACCCCTTCCCTTCCATACACATGTATTCTCCAGTTCGAGGCTGCCTTTATTCTACACAGGAGCTTTCAGACTTTGTTTTGTTATTTTTATTATTGTTGTTATCATCATTAATATCTCAGATTCATGCTTCCTGTGGTTTCTGAAGGTTGATTTTGGGGAAAGGAGTCAGTAGCCCATCCTCATCTGCCACCTTGATAACACAGAGCTTTTTTCAAAAGAATGTTTTACCCCCTAGAAACATGCTGTTGTCACTGCTGAAGTCTAGCTGCTCTTAGAAGATTTCTACTCTGTTTCAGAATTTGATTAAATTGACTATCTCTTCTCTTATTATTCCCAAGTATTGAGTTCAAAGGAATCATTATAAAACAAGGAACAAAAGGCAGGAGACTTTGGTTTGAAGGATAATTGATCTATAGCTATATATTGATATACAGATATCAATATATCTATGAAATAGAAAAACAAACATTAAAACATACATACATTTCCTGAGGAAAAAAAGACTCATCTTTTCCACTACAGGTTTGTGAGAATTAGCTTTTTATATAAAGTCCTCTTACACATTCCTCTGGGACTATTTCAAGTCAGCTTTTTTAGAGGGGCACGAGAAAAGTGGGACACCTGATCACCTCATGTCTCTCGGGCTTGGATTTGTGATTATCGAGCTCTTTCTTCTCCAGAATGTTTTTGTCCAGTTGTCTGCAATGTCTCTTCAGTCTAGCGCAGGGAGGGAGCAGGGTTAATGATGGAGCTAGCGTGTACTAACCACATTCCAAAAAAAGGAAAACCTTTTTATATTAATAGTATTTATTATACTGGGTTGTTGCAAAGATTAAATAAAATAACCTATATAAGATGCCTGGTGCAAAATAAATACTCAACATTCTAGCAATCATCACTTACCATGTAGAAACAGCACAATTGTTAACACTTTGAATAGTGAGTAAAATATTTTTGTTTAAAATTAAATAATTTTATAGACATTTTAATTATCATAGTAGCTTCACATCACTGGCTTTGTATTCCTATTCCCAGCATCCTAATGTTACTTTTGCATTACTGTCACTTGGACTTTCTGGTTTCTAGTTAGGGAAATGTGTAGTGTTCATTCAAAGTCCACCATACATAAAGCAGTTACTATTGTGTTTTAGAAAATGTTGCATTCATAGCTAATACATTGGTAGTGATAAGAGGTTCACTTAAGCCTGAACTAACTGTTCACCTGGTAGCAAGGCACTGTGTTCTCTGATCAACTTTCCCTCTGAAAACAACTAAAAAGGATAGATAAGAAAATTTTTACATAACTTATTTTTAGTGTGTTTATGAGCTGTTTAGTTAGGATACTCGGGACCAAAAACTAATGGGAAACAAAACTCTAGAGATGTAAGCAGAGCACTGAACAAGGCTCTAAACTTGAGTACCTTTCCTCAACTGAGTGAACGTGAACCTCCATTTTGTTTTGTTTGCGTTTTGGCTCTTATGGGGTACAGGGGACAAAAAAACAAAGTCTGGGACATGTTTAAGGTGGGGAATCTATTATGACACCAGCATATTGTGATGTCATATTGTATGGGTAAATCAGAAACCAGTGAACTAGAAACAGGAATATTACCTATCTCAAACCTTAGCACTGAATGGGGGTTGCCCCTGAAAATTCATAACTATAAGATGGTCTTCATGAGGATTTGCTGCCTGAACTCATACTATCAGAGTATTCTGAAAAACTTGAGGCTGAGAACTTAAAAGTTTTAAGAGATACTGATATCTCCAGGTCTGTCAGTGACATGATACTGGAAAAGCCACTTTCAATCCCAGAAGATAAAGTTGCAAGAAATACGAGCTCACCTTAAAAAAGTAAAGCAACACAAAACAACATGAGAAAGAGTACCATGAAGCTAGAGCCTTCAGAAATTGAGAATAGCAGAATGAGACCTGCAAGGACTTCAGATACTGAAATTATCAGCCATAGAAGAGAAAATAGTCATATATTAATATATGATATATACTTAAATTTTAAATGGATTTAAAATAGTAAAAGCAAAAGAGTTTTTAAATTACCAAACATTTTTAAAAGAATAAAGTTTCTAAAAATAAAAACAAAATAATTGAAATTAAGAACTTAGATGTATCTGACAGAAGATTAGACACTGAAGAAAACATCTAGCATGTAGGAGAGACTAAAGGAGATGAAAAATATAGGTTAAGGGAAATGAAAGAATGGAAAATCCAACATACATCTAAGTGAGTTTTGTAAGGGTGGAGAGAGAAGGAACAGAGACATTAAATGGACAAGTTTTGACTGAGAATTTTGCAATACTCATCAAAGACAGATTCAGAGGACTAACATGTTCTGATCAGAATAAAGGAAAACATGCTTACACTTAGAGAAATCATAAAGTGATGAACACTAAAGACAAAGAGAAGATCTTAAAAGCATCCAGAGAGATAAATTATCTTCAGAGGAATAGCAGCTGACTTTTTATCAATACCCATATACATATTTTAAGACCAGTAATAACTAAAACTACTTTCCACTAAACCTCTTTAAAAGAACTTAAAGAATGCAGATGGGACTAAAGGAAAGTGGTTGTTGGGAGGTTAGAGTTGCGAGAAGGAGTGGTGAAACAAGACAAGACATTGGTAAATATTAATACATGGGTATATCCAAAGAGCTAGTGAAGGAATAAAATAATAATTGCAATATTGAGTTGAGAAAAACAAAATAAATTGAAAATAACAACTAGCAGATAAATCTAGAAGAGGACAACACAACTTAAAATGTCCTAAGTTTCATTTATTGTTCAGGATGATATAAAAAATAAATAACTCTAAAATTTGATAAGTGAAGTGTGGGTGTTGATCCCTTTTACTGTTAACACCAAAAGAAAATACAGCGTATGGCTTATAAATGGGGAAGGAAAAGAAAGTTGAATGAGGAAAAAATTTATTTCTTTAGACTAAAAGAAGATAAAAAAGGAGGAAAATAATGAAATGCACAAAAGGTAGGTCAAATAGCATAAAATAAGAGAAAAAAATAAAGGCAAATAAGTTAGCATATATAAGCTAATTGGACTAAATGTTCCATTTAAAAGACAAAAAGAAAATTCAAAATCTATATGTCATTTACAAGATACATATCTAAAATTGAGGATGCAGAAAGGATTAAAGTAAAAGAATACATAAAAATATATTAAGCAAATACTCTCTCCCCCCAAAAAGCTGCTACTAAAATCTGTTACTTTCAGACAACAGTGACTCTAAGTCAAAATCAGTACTGCAGAAAAAGAGGACAAGGATCACTATTTGATAACAAAAAGCCAACTAACAAGATTGACCTTATAACCTTAGAATATATAGAGGAAAATTTAATGAGCTACAAAGATAAATAGACAAATCTACCGTTATAGAGGGAGATCTTAATGTGTATCTTTAATAACTTAAGGTAAAAAAGAAACAGTAAGTTATAGAACACTTTAACAACATAGGAAGTTTGATCCAGTGGGCATGTCTAGAATATAGCACTCAACAACTGCAGAAAATACAGAATATACATTTCTTAGCAATCACACATAAAGCTTTTTTTTAAAAAAATGACTGTTTAAACTTGCCATCAAACAGTTTCAACAATTTTCAAAGAATCAATGGAAGATAGAATACATTCTTTGGCCACAGTGCAATTAGAAGTGAATAACAAAAAGATAATCATGAAACTCCATGTCCTTAGTTGAGTGGTGTCTCCCTCAAATTTCATATCCACACAGAAACTGTGAAAGTGGTATTTTTTGGAAATAGGGTCTTTGCAGATGTAATCAAGTTAAAATTAGCTGGTGGTGGATTACAGTGGGCTCTAAATCCAATATGATCAGTGTCATATTGAGAAGCATGACAAAAGACACACCCAGAGAAAACAAATCATGTGAAGACAGAGTCACAGATTGGAATGATGTGTCTACAAACCCAGGGACACCACGGATTGCCAGCAAATATCAGCGGCTAGGAGACAGGCATGGAACAGATTCTCCTTCATAGCTTCCAGAAGGAACCAACTGTGCCAACTCCTTGATTTTAGACTTCTAGCCTCCAGAACTGTGAAAAAATAAAATTCTGTTCTTGTAAGGCATCTAGTTTGTGGTACTTTATTATGGCATCCCTGGGAGACTAATATATCCCATATGCTTGGGAATTAAGAAGCATATTTCTAAATGGTTCATAAGTCAACAAAATAAATCATGGGGGATATTTAAAAACATATTTTGAATTCAATGGTAATGAAAATTCCATATATCTAAACCTAAGAGATGGAACTAAAGCAATAGTTATAGAAATGTTTATAGTCTTAAGTTTATTAATCAGAAAAGAAGAAAGGATAAAAATAAATGAGTTAAGTATCCAAGATAAGAAGAAGGAATACAAAATAAACCTGAAGAAAGTAGAAGGAAGGAAATGAAAACAAAAACCAATGAAACTAAAAAAATGTAATAAGGAGCACTGGATGAATTTCAGGAATGTGATGATATCGAATATATGAAAAGCAAGTTTCAGAAGAATACATGTAATATTCCATTTACATAGATATTAGATACAAGTAAAACTAAACAGCATGTTGTTTTAGGCTACAAATAACATGGTAAAATGTTCCAGGTGGTATTTTACCTCTTGTCTGTGAGGGAATGGCATGTGAGTGAGGAATGAGGGAAGGGAGGGAACGAGGGAGGGAGGGAGAAAGGAAGGAAGGAAGAAAGGAAGGAAGGAAGGAAGGAAGAAAGGAAGGAAGGAAGGAAGGAAGAAAGGAAGGAAGGAAGGAAGAAGTGAACTTTTTGTATTTCATATTTTTGGATTTTGTTTATTGATTTTTTGCAGTTCTTCTTTTGTGACTTTCCTATTCATATCTTCTGCCCATTCTTCCATTTTTAAAAACAAGGTTATTGCTGACATGGAGACCCAGGTTCACAAGTTGAGAGAAGAGCTGATTAGTGTGAATTCACAGCGGAAACAGCAGCTGGTAGAGCTTGGTCTTCTTCGTGAAGAGGAAAAGCAAAGGGCGGCACGGGACCATGAGACTGCTGTCAACAAACTGAAGGCTGAATCAGAAAAGATGAAAATAGAGTTGAAAAAGACCCATGCTGCTGAGACAGAGATGACATTGGAAAAGGTAAGACATCTGACTGTATTTTTTAATAGGCAGTTGAAACCCATATCTAAAATGCTAGGCCACCACCCTTATATTTAATCTCTGAAAGGTAATAGACATGGAATTACTCTTTTTATTTATAAATCTTCAAATGAGCAATTTAAGTATCTTGTTCTATGTCTAGGCACCATATCTACTAGGATTTATTGTGTTGACTTATGATATATCCCTATAAAATAATTTAAGGAATTTCCTAACTTTTCCATTGACTTTCATGGAAGAGATTATATGGAATATTCTATTCCATAGTAATTAAACACATATTGTGATAAAACAATATTATAATATTGTCAAATATTATATTTATTAGAAATACTTGGGCTAAATTTTTCTAGGTTTATACTTAAGTTTCAGATTTTTCCTAGGTTGCCTTATAATCATTTCTATATTTTACAGTTTTTTATAACAGTGTAGCAAAAATGACAATTTATTTTCCAGGTTAATATTTCAGTAGAAATAAGAAAAGTCTCTTTATAATCACACATTATTAAAATAAATGTCAATAAATGTTTACATATTTTGGGTTGGCTTACATTCAAGGCACAATCTTAAGTATTTTTTTTTTTTGATGTTCTAAAAAAGTATAAATATTTTATTCAGGTACTAAATGTGAATTACTGTTTGTAAAATTGCCCCTTGAGTTTCTTAAGACCAATCTGTATCTTGAGAATAAGAAACTTGAAAAGGGTAATTTAAGAATCACCTAATTCTATTTAATTTTTTCTACCTCTTCTCCATCTTCAAATAATGTGCCTTCAAAGAGTATACATTACCATACTAGGTATTACTTCATTGATTTCACACAGACTATGATCCTAATGTGCTTTCTTTATAGTACCTTAATTCATTTGAAAGTCAGATTTCAGCAGACTTTGCCCTTGCCTTTGCCCTTGGCCCTGAGCTCTCAACTCAGAAAAAAATAGGCAAAGGGCTCTAAAGAATTCACCTGGCTTCTTGGACAAACAGCAGGGAGACTGGTATGGCTGGGAATGTTGACAGAGGAGAAGAGGGGAAGGTGATAAGGCCAGAGAAGAAACCTCAGGGCATGGGCCCAGGTCAGGGAGGTCTGAGTAGGCAGTGAAAGGGCTTTGCTTTGACTCTCCGTGGGTAGAGGAGGCTTGGCAGGTTTTGAGCAGAGGAGTGACATGATCTGACTCACACTTGAGTAGGATCTCTCCAACTGCCGTGCTGAGAGGAGACTGAATTGAGGGCAAAGGAGAAAGTAGAGAGACCAGTTAAAAGGCTATTGCAATAATTTAGACAAGAGGTGTCTAGGTAATAGCAGTAAAGGTGGTAAAAGCTGATCAGATTTGGGATATGCTCCAAAGGTAGAGCTGACAGGATTTGCTGTTGATTCGTACACGGGGCATGGAGGGCAGGGCATAGGGGAGCTGTCGAGAGTGACACCAAGGTTACTTGCCCAAGCCAGTGGACAAATGGAGTTTCTCTTAGCTGAAGGGAAGAATTATGAGAGCAATAGGTTGGGCCATTCAGGACATGTTCAGATTGAGATGCCTTTTATACATCTAAGTGGGATGTTAATGATAATTCTTTCACAGCAGTATAAAATAATAATGTTTTGATGCTAAAATATATAAAGTTTTAGGAATTAGGGAAATTGCCTTATACAGAAGAATCTTAGACCTTTGAAAACAGCAGATAAAAGAGAGACTGATGGAGAGGGAAAGAACTCTTAGGAGCACACCTCACTTTGGCTTCAATCAACTCTGCTAACAGTTCAAGGTATTTCTAAATAAATATTCTTAAATCACACAGATACTGGTGTATCTTGATTTAAGAAAATTGGGCTTACTAAAGCCAGACTTATAAAACATCCAATTCAGGCTTTAATTATCTTGCATTATATATATACTTTACAAATATTTCTTTTTAATAGGAGATGAAGTTTGTCAAGTGTAGATTTATATGTGTTACTAACTGAACTGACAGGTTAAAGGTAATTAAAAAGTTAGTATTAGAAACCATTGGAATTCATTTGACAAACATTTCTGGTAGATTTTTTGTATCTTGAAAAGGCACATCCCAGGTACTGTGTGGATGCAAAGAAAAAAGAAGGTCACTGTCCTCAAAAAGATGAAGTAGTAGTGACAGCAGGACATACACATATGCACACATCCACAGATAACTATAATGCAGGATAGAGTGTGAATTTGGGAAAAATTATTTTTTGATGAGGAAATCAGGAAAAATTAACTAGAAGAGATGTCATTTGAACTAGACATAAATAATATGTAGGATTTTGACCAGTAGATATGGAAGATGGCATTCTGAGTCAAAGGGATAACAAAATAAGAGCAAACAAAACTACGTACATGGCAAATAGCTTAATCAAGGGGAGTGGTTAGTGATCGGGCTAAAAGATAGCTCGGGGATCACTGAAAGTCTCCAAAGCTGCGATAAGTATTTTGGCTTTGTTGGGTAAATACTGAGGAGCTACTGAATTTTTTGAGAAATAAAGTATCAAGATTCAAGTGATTATTAGGAACATGATTCTATCAGTGTTGACAAGGTGTGGTAGCAGTAGAAGGAGTGGACAGGGACTGGATAGTCCAAGCTACCGCTTCTTGAGGGCCCAGTAGAGGTACATGAGAGCCACTAGAGGTGTCATGGTGACAGTGAGACAGAGAAGACATTGCAGAAGCATCACAGAGATGGCGTTGATTAGACCTGTTAGGTATAAATTCAACCCTTAATTGGGAACATAGAAGTTTCTGGTTTGGGGAGAAAGATGATGAATTCAGTTAAGAACATGTTGAGTTTGAAGTGCCACACTATACTTTCACTTGCTGTTGAAAGAATGTTTCTAGATATCCTAAGAGAAGACAGGACTGGAGAAAAGCAGCTATAGGAGTCACCCACAGAGAGGGCCTGGCCTGTGGCCTTGGGAGTGAGTGAGCCTGTTGAAGAGAGTAGAAGGGGAGAGAGGGAGAGAGAGAGAAAGAGAAGAGAGGGAGGAAGGGAGGGAGAGGGAAGAGAGGGAGAGGGAGAATGAATAAACAGCTATGAAAGAAGAACTTAAGGGAACAACTCCATTTGAGAGGTTGGCGAGGAAACAGTCACATAAGGGTCATCAACGTAGAAGGAATATGAGAAGAATGAATTTTCATGGAAATAAAGGAAAAGAATATTTGGAAAGGAGGATTGTCAAGAATGTGACAGAAATCAGGAAGGATGAGGGTTGAGGAAAGGTCACTGGATTTGAAACAGAGAAGTCATTGATGATCTTGGACAGTGCACTGAAAATGATAGTATGCACAGAAATACGGTTGCAAAAGATAAATGAGGAAGTGGGGATGAAGGAACACTCTGTTGTTCTGGAAAATGTGACGTTAAAAGGAAGGTGTAGTTCCAAAGAGCAGCAGGAGTTAAGGAGAGTATATTTTTAGGCTGAACATGTCCTGAGCATTTTGAAGACATGAGAAGGGACTAAAGGACAGGAGCAGCTTAATGATGTGAAGAGTCGTGGATAATTGCTGGCTTGTGATCTGAGAGGTGTGGGTGTGAGTGGAATCCCTGCCTTGCCCCTTGGCTACAAGGGTCCAGGCACAGGAGATGTTGGTCTGTGCCTGGAACGTGCCATGCCCTCTCCTGCCTCCAGGACTATACAGCTGTCACCCTCTGCCCAGAATGTTCTTTGCATGGTTTTCCTATATGGTCAGCCTCCTTCTCATCATTCCACACTCCTCAGAGCATCCTTCCCTGACTTCTTTACCTAAAGCCTGGCATATGAATACCAACTTACTTTGGCCTATTGTCTTTATAGCTCATCTGACTACCTGAAATCATGTCTGTTTATTTTCTATTTCCTCCCATCCACTAGAAAATAAGCTCTATTAAGAGGACCTTGTCTATTTGTTCATTTCTACACCACCATGCCTAGAAAACCCGGCACATGGTAGGTGATCACCTGGGATATAGTCAGTGAATGAGCGACAGGAGGGATGACCTTCACCAAGGGGGGAAGAAAGAAGAGGATTGGTAAAGACACAGAGAAGTTCTCTGATAAGACTTGAGAAGACCTAGTAGCTAATGTCGTCTGTGTTCTTAGTAAAGAATCACAGTGGCCTGCTTAAATGAGGAGTTTCAAGAACAGTAAAGGCAGCCAGGCTTCCAGCTGAACAGATGTGGAATGCAGCAGAAAGGAAGAGGGTGTGAGAGGATTCACTCGTACAGAATTGGAGTTCTGCAGCAGAGTAGGGAGCATGGGCAGTCTGAGTCTGGAGGAACGGAATGCTCCCGAATTGAAGTGAGGACACAGGAATGCACAAAGACAGAAATGAGGCCTGAGCATAGTCGTCTTAGCTGACACAGATAAAGGAACTGAAAAGGTGAACCACAATGTCAGGACTTGTTGGCCAAGAGGGGAGCTGGGGAAAAGGAAGAGAACGTTAAATAGGCTAGTGTTTAGTGTGATGAGTTTGTTTTTTGTTGTGTTGGTGGAATTTGCCAACTTCAAAGTTCATATGTTGAAATCCAGTGTTGCTGGGCTATTCGTATGAAGAATAATTTGTATTTCCGAGTGATTAATGTTTTTACTTAACTAGTAAAACTTCACTTCCAAATGCAGTGAAGACCTGAACTGTGAATTTCCCAAAAGCAGGAAATAATCATTTCTAAAGCACTAGGGTCATGCATGGTGCCTGGCCCAAAGTAGGCATTCATTAAATGTTAAGTGAGTGAATAAAAGAATAATGATCAACTGAGAAATTCAGTATAACCCCTGTGCATGGTAATGTGAATAAATAAATCATTATTGGTTTATCCAAATTTGATTTCAACCCATTATAAATACTTTGGGTAGGGCAAGATACATTTTGTATTCAAATATTAATTTATATTATTTTAGTGTTATAATTTCCTCCATATTACTTAATAAGTTAAACACATAGCATAAATCTTTTTTCAGACATAGTTTTAACTTTTCTACACAAATTAATAAATATTTGAGTTCCTACTATAAAACTTTGAATTAACACTAATAAGCTGGTAATTCTGTTGCTAGTCGGTTGTGTCATTCTGAAAGTTACTTGGATTCTTCTCACTGTATCTTATAAAAAGTTTAATGTTTCATCATGTTTAAATAAATCCGAAAGTTCAAACATTTGCTAGCAGTTTAAAATCCCATCAGAATTCAGAGGTTTAGAAATTAATTTTCTATCATTGAATATAAAATTGAAGTTCAAAGAGGAGAGGACAATAACACCAGAATAATAAATAATCTAAATGTAGCATTCCATGTGGGTCTGGGTTGTTTCAGTAGCACTTCAAATGTTAAGGTTATAAAAGAATTGCTAAGCCCAGATCCTACCTGAGTTTCTGTCAGTAGCGATTTAGACCTAGATGATATCTTGAATGACTTTTGAGTTGAGAGAAATATGAAATACCTCCACGAGGTAAAAATACTTGAAATGAGAATCCAAGAGAGTAAATGATTGACATTTGCAAACAGAACGCTTCTTTTCTAGCCTTTTAAAATCTTTTCAAACTGAATTGAAACAAAGTCCATAAAATATGAACCTTTGAAAAATTAAAGAACATTACTAAGTGATGATAGTTGGGTAATTTTTAGAAGATTGATTAAAACTTTGCTATTTAAATTTTGCCAAGGTATTCAGCTATTTGAAAAATAACCATTCTTAAAACAGAGGATAATTTAGAAGATATGGAAAATAGCATATAAAATTCTCTGCTACTGCCACCAACCAGATATAACCAATAATAATAATTTAATGTGTATGTAAAATAGCTATATTAACTTAGCTTCTCCAGATCATACTAATTAAACAGTTCCATCTCTTCCTTTTTCAAAAGCCATGCTAAGAAATTCTTTGAAAATATAGTTTTCATTGTTTCATGATATTCCATTTTGTGGATATGGCATAATTTATTGTGTTATTCCGTTATGTTGGAACATTTAGATTTTTTAAAAAGCTGTTAAGTGTGGAGATTAACACATTATAGATAAACTTTTGTCAGTGTTTTCAATTTTTTTCCCTTAGATTAAAATTCTACTGGAATTAACAGGTTAATTACAGCAATTTTGTACTAATTTATATTAGAAAATTTGTACTAATTTATGTTTATTCCAATAGAGTATCTATTTAGTCCTTGGTATTGTTAGTATTTTTTTTAAGTTTTGGTACTTTTTGTGAACAACAGTTATTGTTTTTAATTTGCATTTTTAAAGAGTGACAGATTGAACATTTACAATAGATTACTTGTTACTCGTATTTCATTTTCTAGGAATTGCCTATTCATGTCCTTTGCCAGTGTCTCTTCTTTTAGGGTCCTGATGTTTTTCTTATCAGCTTATATAAATTCTTTTTATATTTAGGGTGATAAAACCCTTATCTCTGTGGAAAATATTTTTGGTATTTGCCTTTTAATTTCATGATACACAGATAATTTTATTTATATTTAGTCTAATCTGTCCATCTTTCTCTCTGTGAATTTTCCACTATAAATAGTTGTTTTAAGCTCCCTGTTTTGATATTTATAAATATATCAACATATCAAACATTTTCTGCAAGGTACTATAAGTAAAAAGCTCTTACAAATTTGACATAGCATTTACCAGCTTGGGTTCCTGGTCTGTAATTTTAAGTGGTATCTGAAGGATTATGCTGGAATTCTGCCAGCCTGAAGTCATTAAAAGGCTTTGAACAACAATTCAGCATCTTTTTCAAATTTAAGAAAAG
>NW_012153729.1:303917-307139 GCF_000956105.1 Propithecus coquereli
GAAATTGCCTTATACAGAAGAATCTTAGACCTTTGAAAACAGCAGATAAAAGAGAGACTGATGGAGAGGGAAAGAACTCTTAGGAGCACACCTCACTTTGGCTTCAATCAACTCTGCTAACAGTTCAAGGTATTTCTAAATAAATATTCTTAAATCACACAGATACTGGTGTATCTTGATTTAAGAAAATTGGGCTTACTAAAGCCAGACTTATAAAACATCCAATTCAGGCTTTAATTATCTTGCATTATATATATACTTTACAAATATTTCTTTTTAATAGGAGATGAAGTTTGTCAAGTGTAGATTTATATGTGTTACTAACTGAACTGACAGGTTAAAGGTAATTAAAAAGTTAGTATTAGAAACCATTGGTAATTCATTTGACAAACATTTCTGGTAGATTTTTTGTATCTTGAAAAGGCACATCCCAGGTACTGTGTGGATGCAAAGAAAAAAGAAGGTCACTGTCCTCAAAAAGATGAAGTAGTAGTGACAGCAGGACATACACATATGCACACATCCACAGATAACTATAATGCAAGATAGAGTGTGAATTTGGGAAAAATTATTTTTTGCTGAGGAAATCAGGAAAAATTAACTAGAAGAGATGTCATTTGAACTAGACATAAATAATATGTAGGATTTTGACCAGTAGATATGGAAGATGGCATTCTGAGTCAAAGGGATAACAAAATAAGAGCAAACAAAACTACGTACATGGCAAATAGCTTAATCAAGGGGAGTGGTTAGAGATCGGGCTAAAAGATAGCTCGGGGATCACTGAAAGTCTCCAAAGCTGCGATAAGTATTTTGGCTTTGTTGGGTAAATACTGAGGAGCTACTGAATTTTTTGAGAAATAAAGTATCAAGATTCAAGTGATTATTAGGAACATGATTCTGTCAGTGTTGACAAGGTGTGGTAGCAGTAGAAGGAGTGGACAGGGACTGGATAGTCCAAGCTACCGCTTCTTGAGGGCCCAGTAGAGGTACATGAGAGCCACTAGAGGTGTCATGGTGACAGTGAGACAGAGAAGACATTGCAGAAGCATCACAGAGATGGCGTTGATTAGACCTGTTAGGTATAAATTCAACCCTTAATTGGGAACATAGAAGTTTCTGGTTTGGGGAGAAAGATGATGAATTCAGTTAAGAACATGTTGAGTTTGAAGTGCCACACTATACTTTCACTTGCTGTTGAAAGAATGTTTCTAGATATCCTAAGAGAAGACAGGACTGGAGAAAAGCAGCTATAGGAGTCACCCACAGAGAGGGCCTGGCCTGTGGCCTTGGGAGTGAGTGAGCCTGTTGAAGAGAGTAGAAGGGGAGAGAGGGAGAGAGAGAGAAAGAGAAGAGAGGGAGGAAGGGAGGGAGAGGGAAGAGAGGGAGAGGGAGAATGAATAAACAGCTATGAAAGAAGAACTTAAGGGAACAACTCCATTTGAGAGGTTGGCGAGGAAACAGTCACATAAGGGTCATCAACGTAGAAGGAATATGAGAAGAATGAATTTTCATGGAAATAAAGGAAAAGAATATTTGGAAAGGAGGATTGTCAAGAATGTGACAGAAATCAGGAAGGATGAGGGTTGAGGAAAGGTCACTGGATTTGAAACAGAGAAGTCATTGATGATCTTGGACAGTGCACTGAAAATGATAGTATGCACAGAAATACGGTTGCAAAAGATAAATGAGGAAGTGGGGATGAAGGAACACTCTGTTGTTCTGGAAAATGTGACGTTAAAAGGAAGGCGTAGTTCCAAAGAGCAGCAGGAGTTAAGGAGAGTATATTTTTAGGCTGAACATGTCCTGAGCATTTTGAAGACATGAGAAGGGACTAAAGGACAGGAGCAGCTTAATGATGTGAAGAGTCGTGGATAATTGCTGGCTTGTGATCTGAGAGGTGTGGGTGTGAGTGGAATCCCTGCCTTGCCCCTTGGCTACAAGGGTCCAGGCACAGGAGATGTTGGTCTGTGCCTGGAACGTGCCATGCCCTCTCCTGCCTCCAGGACTATACAGCTGTCACCCTCTGCCCAGAATGTTCTTTGCATGGTTTTCCTATATGGTCAGCCTCCTTCTCATCATTCCACACTCCTCAGAGCATCCTTCCCTGACTTCTTTACCTAAAGCCTGGCATATGAATACCAACTTACTTTGGCCTATTGTCTTTATAGCTCATCTGACTACCTGAAATCATGTCTGTTTATTTTCTATTTCCTCCCATCCACTAGAAAATAAGCTCTATTAAGAGGACCTTGTCTATTTGTTCATTTCTACACCACCATGCCTAGAAAACCCGGCACATGGTAGGTGATCACCTGGGATATAGTCAGTGAATGAGCGACAGGAGGGATGACCTTCACCAAGGGGGGAAGAAAGAAGAGGATTGGTAAAGACACAGAGAAGTTCTCTGATAAGACTTGAGAAGACCTAGTAGCTAATGTCGTCTGTGTTCTTAGTAAAGAATCACAGTGGCCTGCTTAAATGAGGAGTTTCAAGAACAGTAAAGGCAGCCAGGCTTCCAGCTGAACAGATGTGGAATGCAGCAGAAAGGAAGAGGGTGTGAGAGGATTCACTCGTACAGAATTGGAGTTCTGCAGCAGAGTAGGGAGCATGGGCAGTCTGAGTCTGGAGGAATGGAATGCTCCCGAATTGAAGTGAGGACACAGGAATGCACAAAGACAGAAATGAGGCCTGAGCATAGTCGTCTTAGCTGACACAGATAAAGGAACTGAAAAGGTGAACCACAATGTCAGGACTTGTTGGCCAAGAGGGGAGCTGGGGAAAAGGAAGAGAACGTTAAATAGGCTAGTGTTTAGTGTGATGAGTTTGTTTTTTGTTGTGTTGGTGGAATTTGCCAACTTCAAAGTTCATATGTTGAAATCCAGTGTTGCTGGGCTATTCATATGAAGAATAATTTGTATTTCCGAGTGATTAATGTTTTTACTTAACTAGTAAAACTTCACTTCCAAATGCAGTGAAGACCTGAACTGTGAATTTCCCAAAAGCAGGAAATAATCATTTCTAAAGCACTAGGGTCATGCATGGTGCCTGGCCCAAAGTAGGCATTCATTAAATGTTAAGTGAGTGAATAAAAGAATAATGATCAACTGAGAAATTCAGTATAACCCCTGTGCATGGTAATGTGAATAAATAAATCATTATTGGTTTATCCAAATTTGATTTCAACCCATTATAAATACTTTGGGTAGGGCAAGATACATT
>NW_012153729.1:309606-310668 GCF_000956105.1 Propithecus coquereli
AATGTGATAATTTATTCATTTATATTAAGATTTCAAATTGTAATTTGTCTATAAATGACCTCAATTGTAAACCTTTCTTAAATAATGAAAGGTATTGTATAAAAGCTAAGACTTTTATTGTCATTTTGACAAAATACACAAACAAAACCAAATCGAATATTTTAGTGAAATGTGCTTACGTATCTGCTTACATAACAGGAGAAACAGACGTTCGTTAGACTCTTCCTTTTTTACATTAGCCCCCAACTCTTCCTGCTTTATCTGGTTCTAATGTGAGGCAGCTATTTCACAGTGAGTCCACTAAATAAATACTGGAATAATGTCTGGGGCATTTGTTTATTAAACAAACAGAGCAGGGGTGTCTATCATTATTCATCCTTGCATATTTACGTTGTCAAAGCTCTACCTTCCCTACCTGAGTGGGACTGCAAAGCTCAATGTCAATGTGGAGTCATGGATATAGATGGACATGGACTGTTCCCAGCTGAATGGCTTTTACAGTTTCCTAGAGAATCTTTTGCTCTTTCTCCCTCTGCCTCTTGCTGCGTGTTAAAGAGCAGTCCCATTTTCTAGCAATCCAGGAGAGGAAATCAATAGCTTAACTTCAAAGTCTAGTGTCCCTAGGCTAGAAAACTATGCTTTTCTTGGATAAAATTAAAAGAGAGTATATTTTATATTAGGATTATTTGAAAATAAAATCTAGAATTATAAATGAATCATTGTTTATATTTAAAGTGAACATTTAAAATTTACAAGATTAATCCTTTCTTGTCATTCTGTAGCCTAACTTTTAATATTCTAATAAAACTATTGAAAAATGGGCATTCTGCATTCACCAGAAGTTGTTGGTTTTGTCTTTTTGGATGCTCTTAGTGAAAAAATTTTCACCTAGAATAAACAAAAATCTCTTAGGTCAGTGCAATAAAAGATAGTGATTTAACTTGAGAAGTTGTTAAAAACATAACAGTTTATTTGCCATCTTCAGAGGTTGATATCTAAACTCAGAAAGTTGAGAGCAAATGAAGAAAGCAGGTATTTGTACCCTAAGTCTCATGGGGAGGA
>NW_012153729.1:311352-317046 GCF_000956105.1 Propithecus coquereli
CCGCAAATGACAGAATTTCATTCTTTTTTATGGCTGAATAATATTCCACTGTATGTATATATACTACATATTCTTTATTCATCTGATAGTGGACACTTAGGTTGCTTCCATATTTTGGCTATTGTGAATAGTGCTGCAGTAAATGTGGGAGTGCAGATATCTCTTCGATGTACTGATTTCCTTTCTTTTGGATATATACCCAGCAGTGGGATTGCTGGATCTATGGTAGATCTATTTTTAGTTTTTTAAGAAACCTTCATACTGTGACTGTACAAATTTACAATCTTACCAGCATTGTACTAATGTTCCCCCTTTTCCACATCTTTGCCAGCATCTTTTTTTTTTTTTTGGTCTTTTTGGTAATAATCATTTTAACTTAGGTGTGATGATCTGTCATTATTGTTTTGATTTGTGTTTTCCTGATCACTAGTGATATTGAGCATTTTTTCATATTCCTGTTGGCCATTTTATGTTTTCTTTTGAAAAATGTCTGTTCAAATCATTTCCTCATTTTTTACTTACATTATTTGTTTTTGTGCTATTGAGTAGTTTGAGTTCCTTATATATTTTGGATATTAATCTCTTGTCAGATACATAGTTTGTAAATATTTTCTCTCATTCTGTAGGTTGTCTCTTTACTCTGTTGATTGTTTTCTTTGCTGCACAGAAGCTTTTCAGCTTCATAATCCCATTTATCTATTTTTGCTTTAGTTGCCTATTCTATTTGAGGTCTTACCCAAAAAAATCTTTGTCCAGACCAATGTCCCAGACTGCTCCCCAGATGTTTTTTTCTAGTAGTTTCATAGTGTCAGGTCTTGCATTTAAGTGTTTGATCCATTTTGATTTGATTTTTGTATATGGCAAGAGATAGAGGTCTAATTTCATTCTTCTGCATATGGATATTCAGATTTCCCAGCACCATTTATTGAAAAGACTGCCCTTTTCCTGATGTATGTTCTTGATGCCTTTATTGAAAATGAGTTGGCTGTAAATGCCTGAATTTATTCCTGGGTTTTCCATGCTATTTTTGTTACTATAGCTTTGTAGTGTATTTTGACATCTGGTAGTGTGATACCTCCAGATTTGTTCTTTTTGCTCAGGACGGCTTTGGACATTCAGGGTCTTTTGCAGTTCCATACAAATATTAGTATTTTTTTTTCTATTTCTGTAGAGAAAGTGTCTCCATAATCTGACTTAGGCTTTAAAAGATCATTCTAGCTGTATGAGAACAAAAGTGGGAAACCAATCAGAAGGCAACTTTGGTAATCCAGGTGAGAGAAAATGGTAGTGGCTTAGACCAGAGTGACAGCAGGGGAAGTGGTCAGATTCTGGATATATTTTAAAGTGAGAGCCAACGCAGCTTTCTCCTCTCTGCCTTTCCTTTTCTAAATTTGGATGGATTTGATACGGGGTGTGAGAGTAAGAAAGTAAGCCATATGTAAGTTTACACACAGGAAAACATGTAAAGAAATATACTAGTTCCTTTCTCTGTGGGATAGGATTGTATGGATAGAATTGTATGTGCTTTTGAATTGTATTATTCTGTATTTTCTAAATGTACTCTATTATAAACACTTTCTCAGCTGAATGGTGGTGTACAGAAGTCACCATTTAGTCATATTCTTGCCCTCTCCCTAAGCCCTATGGCATCTTCAGCCTACTTCCTCTCTTCTGCCCCTGGCAGATCAGAGTCACAAACAAGAGGGTGTGCTGGCACTTCAGCCCTGGCATCATGTTAGCTGACATCAGGAACTGAGCAGTGTGATTATAATGTCACTAGCTCCTCTTTACCCCTACTTGAGAGGTTGGGGGAAGTTCTCAAATACTCTCACCATTTGGGCCCAATCACCTTTCTATCAGGGCAGGGAAGCTGTGCCCTCAGTAACATCAGAGATAAGCAGAAGATCTACCCATTCTGAACCTGAACCAGGGGCTGTCATCATTGCTTATGGGATCTTAATGGAGGCCAGAGGAGATGTGGTCTTCTCTAACTTTAGACTGCCCATCACGCAAGGGAAACCAAGCCTTGGGACTGATAGGGATGAGGGAAGAAAATTGTAATACCCCTGAGAAAGAGCAGACTGGAAGCTTGAGGCCCCTGAGAGACACAGGACCATCTGGCCTCAAGGAGAAGAAGGTAAGACTGAGACACCCTCTGTGTTCTGGAGACAGGGGCCTTGCTAAAAATCAAATCTCCTTGCTGAGCTGAACTAGGCTCTGGTAACATAAAAACAGACTCTCTCCTCAAGGAGATGAATTTTGAAAGAGTGGGGATGATGGAACAAGCTGTGATCACACTGAACTGCAATCAGGGCCATCACCTAGATCTACTGGACAGCATGACGTGGGAAACAACTCAGGGAGGTGTCTGGAGTCTAGGGAGTGAGGGCAGGTGGATTCAGGCAGAACTTTCTGGAAGAGGTAGATTGTGAGCTAATGGCATTTCCCCCCTTGCTTAAAAACTTACAAAGTTCCATTGCCCAAAACAGAGTGAAATTATCACAGCTTCTTAAGCAGTCTGGCCAAGGATTTGCATAATCCAGTTTCTCCTCTCTGCCTTTCCTTGTTTTTCTTTCTTATTTATTTAAATTAATTAAAGTTGGGGAAGAATATATGTCACTTAAAATTTACCATTTTAACCATTTTTAATTGTACATTCAGTGGCATTGGGTACATTTAGATTGTTGTGCAACCATCATTACCATCCATCTCCAGGACTTTTTTCGTATTACAAAATTGAAACTATACCCATTAAACAGTAATGCTCATTACTCTCTCCCCACTAGCCCTTGGCAACCACCATTCTGCTTTCTGTTTCTATGTGTGTGACTATTATAGGGTACCTGTTATGAATGGAATCATATAGTAGTTTTCTTTTTGTGACTGGTTTATTTCACTTAGCATAATGTCTTCAGGATTCATCTATGTTGTAGCGTGTGTCAAAATTCCCTCTTTTTTTAAGGCCAAATTATATTCCATTATATGTATATATCACATTTTGTTTATCCAGTCACCTGTTGATGAACACTTGGATTGTTTCCACCTTTTGGCTATTATGAATACTGCCACTGTGAATAAGGGTATGCAAATATCTGTTCTATAACAGTTCCTACTTTCAATTATTTTGAGTATATACCCAGAAGTGGAATTGGTGGATATGATAATTCTGTTTTTAGTTTTTTGAGGAACTGCCATATGTTTTCCATAGTGGCTGTGCCATTTTACCTGCCTACCAGGGGTGCACAAGGCTTCTAATTTCTCCAAGTCATTGCCAACACTTTGTTTTATAATAGTCATCATAATGGATGTGAATTGGTATCTTCTTCTGTTGATACCTTTCTTAACTGTTTCCCCCACCACAAATACCATCTTTGCTGTGCTCACCCCAGCCAACTCCCTTTTCCACAAATAGTCTGTGAACAGTCTGCCTTCATGGCTTCACATGTTTCCTCTGCCTGGAAGACATGGTAACTCATCATCCTCACTCAGAGATGTTACTTGTCTGCATCTTCCTCCTCCTCACACCAGCTCAAAAGAAATCAGGCTCTTTCTTGTATTCCTCTCCTCTCTTTTTAAAACAAATATAACTTGCATACGAGTGTGTACAGTTCTGTAAGTTCTGACAAACTATCACTACAATCAAGATAAAACATAGTTCTGTCATCTCAAATATTCCTCTAGACACTATGTCATCAGCCCTACTTCCTTTCTTGTGCCCCAACTCCTGGAAACCACGCATTTATTTTCTGTGACTATAGAGTTTCCTTTTCTGGAATGTCATACAAATGGATGATTCAGCATACAGACTGTTGAGTCTGGCTTCTTTCCCTTAGCGTAATGCATTTGACATTCACCCTGTTGTTGTATGTAGCAGTTAGCCGTTTCTTTTTATTGCTTAGTAATATTCCATTATATGAATGTACCAAAGTGTATTTATCCATTCTCCAGCTGAGAAACATTTGTATTGTTAAACATTCACATAAAGATTTTATGTGTATATAAATTTTAATTTCACTTGGATAAATAGCAAGGAGTGAGATTGCTGAATGGTATGTTAAGTATGTTTTTAAAACTTTATTAGAAACTGCCAAACTATTTTCCAAAGTAGCTGTATCATTTTGCATACCTACTGGCAATGTTTGAGAGTTCCAGTTACATTGCATCCTCACGAGCCCTTGGTACTGATGAGCTTGTAATGTTATTTTAGCCATCCTAACAGGGGTATCTTGTCACATGTATTTTTCCCCAATAACTAATAATTTTGAGCACTTTTTCATGTGTGTATTTTGTCATCTAAATATGTTTTTTGGTGAAATGTCTATTCAAATCTTTTTATAATTTTTTATTCAGTTGTTTATTTTCTAATTATTGAATTTTGAGAGTTATTTATGTATTCTGGATACAAGTCCTTTATAAGATACGTGATTTGCAAACATTTTATCCCAGTGAATGGCTTGACTTTTCATTTTTATTACAGTGTATTTCAAAGAGCAGAGGTTCTTACTTTTTTTGAAGTCCAGTTTATCAATTTTTTCTTTTATAGATCATGCTTTTTGTGTTGTGTCTAAGAAATCTTTACCTAACCTAAGATCACAAAATTTTCTCCTTTTTCTTCTAGAAGTTTTAGAGTTTTAGGTTTTATATTTAGGTCTGTGATCCATTTTGAGTCCATTTTTGAGAATGGTGCAAGGTGTAGACTAAGACACAATTGTTTCAGCACTGTTTGTTGAAATGACTGTCCTTTCTTCATTGAATTGCCTTTGCAGTTTTGTTGGAAATCGATTGACCACATATGTTTGGTCTACTAGTGAAGTGTCTAATTTTGTTCTATTCTTCTATGTGTCTGTCCTTTTCCAATACCACCCTGTCTTGATTACCATAGCTTTTATGGTCAGTCTTAGAGACAGGTAGTGTGACTTGTTCAACCTGATCTTTTTCAAAACTGTTTGCTTAGTCAATTGTTTTGCCTTTGCTTTTCTTAGTATCAGTGTGATGAATTCTATACAAAATCCTACAGACATTTTTAAAGAAAATTGTGTTGAATCTGTATCTTTGGAGAAAATTGAAATCTTAATGAAATTGAATGTTCTGACCCATGAACATGAAAGATATTGCCATTTATTAAGATATTATTTAATTTCTCTCATAGTAGTTTCTAGTTTTCAGCATATTGATGTTGCACATATTTTGTTAAATTATATCTAATCATTTCATGTTTTTAACTTCAATTCTCAATTGTTCATTGCTAATATATAAAAGTATAAAGGATTTTTAGATGTTGATCTTATGCCATGTGACCTTTCTAACCTCACTTATTAGTTCTAGTCACCTTTTTTGGGTAGATTCTTGGGATTTTCTACATAGATAATTAGATAAATGCATGTTGCTTAATAATTTTCCCTATGAGGGATTAATTTTATCTTAATTATGCCACATATATCAATATATTTTATTTGTCACAGTGGTATATTTTATTAGTAGACTGGTGAATTTGGAAAATGATTTCTCAAAACAAATATAGCATATGAAGAACCAAATGAACCAGAGAAAATGCATGTATGATAGGGAGGCATTAGTAAGTTCCCAGTTAACAGTCAGCCCTCTGTATCTGTGGGTTCTTAATCTTTGGATTCAACCACCCATGTATCAAAAATATTCAAAAATTGAAAAAAATAATAAAAACATAACAATAAA
>NW_012153729.1:317816-356732 GCF_000956105.1 Propithecus coquereli
TTTAGTGTACAGTGATCAATTTCAGTAATAACATAGCTTATATCATTGCACTTATAGCTAAACACTAGTTACTCAACCAGGTGTAGAGTACTGTACTACATTTTTTGTGTTTTTCAGAATGTATTACAAATTATTGTCCAAAAAAAAAGAAGAGCTACGTTTTTAACTGTGTGCAGATGTGAATTTTGGCTACAGAACTGTTTTTAATATTCATCTATGGTATTTTCTTGGCAAAGAAAATGGACATTTGTTCCCACTGCATGACTTTAACAGATCAGTAGACATCCTAGGAATACTCTAAGGAAGCAACCCTGGGTCATGGAAAATATCTCATAAAACATCAGTATCTTTGAATCTAATTTCTGACAGTTGCTTATATTGTTATATATTTCATATTAATATTGAAATCAGGAATTTTAACAGATTTTTAAAGATTCAGAATTTAGGCCTATGTCTATAAATTATTTTAATTCTAATATTCTAATTCTAATAATTATGATGTTTATTCAACTCTATTAAATTGAAAGAAGTATCATACATTTTAGAGACTTCCTAAGAACAAGAAATTATCAGAATTGCCATACTGAGATCATAACCAGTGGTCCATTTAGTCCTATATTTGATGTCTAATTTCACAGAGAGGCTGTAAATGAATGGTGTGAACTTCAGAATCTCTAGTTTCCTTAATAATTTATGAGTGAATGAGTCAATATATATTTAACAAGCGTTACTTAGCTGTATACTTAGCTCAGTACTGGGGATGATCACAAAAAGATATGTAACTTTGTCACTGCTTTCTGGGAGCTTTTCTTACTGTAGTGATAATGAGAAATATAAGTAAAAAATAACTATACAATCATGCATAGTAAAATTCTATTAGATACATTAGGGAATAATGCTGGGAAACTTGAGAAGGTCTGTAGTAATCAGAGGATGTTTTATGGAAAAGGTGGCCCTTGAAGTGCAATATTTGAATTGGCACTGGATATGAAGAATTTTCTGAGGCAGTTAAAGGGGGAAAAATGGAAAGCTATGAACTTACAGCAAATTGGGAGAATGTCAGACAGTAATCGTTTATGAAAATTCACTTATTCTAAAAAAGATTGAAGGTGACTTTTTAAACTTTTTATTTTTATACTTTTTATTTACACCTACTGAAAAGTTGCAAAAATGGTACAGAGAATTCCCATACACCCTTCATCCAGCTTCCCTTAATGCTAACATTTTCCATAGTAAATCACTCAAACCAGGAAATTAACATTGGTACAATACCATTAAGTAACTACAAATCTTATTTTAATTTCACCAGTGTGTCCACTAATGTTCTTTTTTTGTTGGTCTAGGACCCAACCCAGGATCTCATGTGCATTTAGTTGTAGTATCTCTTTAGTTTCCTTCAATCTGTAACAGTTCCTTTGTCTTTCCTCATATTTCATGACCTTGACATTTTCAAAGAGGACTAGCTAGTTATTTTGTAGAATGTTTTTCACTTTGAGTTTTTAAAATTTTTTCATGATTAGATCGAGGTTATGCATTTTTGGCAAGAATAATACAGAAGTGATATTGTGCCTTTCTCAAGTGCATTATATCAAGGGATAGTTGGTTATTACTGGTGAGGTTAACACTGATAACTTGGTTAAGGTGGTATCTGTCAGGTTTCTGTGCTACAAAGTTATTCATTTTCTGTTTGTAAGATGTAAAATATCTCGGGAGACATACTTTGAGACTATGCGAGTATTCTTAGACTTTTGCCCACTAATTTTACTGTCCATCAGTGAATCTTGCCTGATACAATTATCTCATTTTTTGCTCACACTGACTTTGAAATTTTGTTATTTTCTGGCTTTAAGTTATTCCAAGGGTGTGGGGTTTCATTTTGTTTTCATTTTTATTGTTTCATATCATTAGGGGAGAAAATATTGGCAATCAAAGGTGACTTTTTAAATGCAAGGTTCTTTTAAAGTAGGGAATCAGATCTAAGGGAAAATAAAAGAAAAATAAGGTGAAGCTAGAGGTAGGGTTTGTGAAAACATGACGCATGCTGAGGGTTTTATACCACCTGCTGAGGAACCTCAATTTGACTCTACATTTTCCAGTAGCAAATTTAAAAAGAGCATCAAAATTAAAACAAGATGCACTGCAATAAACTTTTAAAAGTCATCAGTTCAAATTCTTGGAATTGAAATCTTTTAGAGAAAAATTTACCCAAAGAGGACATGTGAAATGTGGTTAATTAACATCTTCAACAACATCCTCATGGAATATAATTTTTTTTCTTAGAAGGGAGACATAATAGGTATTGTTTTGACTTTAATTTTTCTAAAAATAGAATGACTATTAGAGTGAGATGTAATGTATTAGAAGTCAGACCTCCAGAAGTCCTTTTTAAAAACCCACAAACTTATAAGGTTTGAGAAATTATTTGGGGGTTAAATAAATTGCTGAGCAGATAGTACTTGCTTTAACAAAAATTAAATTCCAGCTATTTGAATGCTACTATGCTAAATAACCAAAACCTTGTTATAGTAGTATTTTCTCTGGAGTACATATCATTTAGTCTCAAACATCTAAAAGGGATTAAATAGGGATGTCCCCAAATAACCTTGCTACATGATAGTTCCATAATATTAACCTTGAGAAGAAAGTTCTAACAAAATTAAGATTTGCCAAGCATTTGCCTTATTTGCTATAATTGTTGAGACATTTTTTTGCTTCAGGTTTTGCTTCTGATGATAATTATATCCACTGGAACTGAATACTGAGAAAGAATGTTAGAAGAGTGGTAAGGAAAAGAAAGAAGTATCAAATGTTACTTAGGTTATCTTTCATTAATTTCCTATTTCTAAAGAGCTTAAAATTTTTAAGATTTTGACATCTTAAAATATGTGACTTTTGATATTCTGCAATGAGGGCTTTGCTATTTTTAACAAAAAGTTTTGAAAAACCTTTTTGACATTATTTAAATGAATGGCTGCCTACTTGAGATATGTAAATTAAATATTTTAATATTTGTACATTTAGAACCACTTCTAGTGAAGGAAAAAGAAATGTGTAATTATTTTTCATTGTGTATCACGTTGATACCTGACTTTCTAAATTACTTTGTAAATTGCTACATCACCAGTTTAATTCAAATTAAACTTCATATTCAAGTTAAGCGTTGGTTGAGTACCAACAATGTGAGCTAGGCAATGTGTTAAGTACTGAAAATAGAAGAAAGAAATGTCATAATCATTGATTAGGACCTAAAGGGTCAAAATATATTTTAGCATAAATTTTTTTAAATTACAAATTAGTTTATTTCCCATGAAATATAGCCAAGAATAAAATAGCCCCAATATAGTATGGCTCAAATTAAAGAACTCACACAGGGTAAGTGAACTACATTTGGCAGGGTCTGTACAATTTCCACCTTATCTCATTTATTAGAAATGAGAAAATAAAGAACTATAAAAGTTGCCAGTCAGAGTGATATTTTGGCATGATTTTTAACTTCCCTGTACCATCTTTTTAAAATTTGCCTTATATGGGGAAGGAATTAGACACAACTTTAATCAAAAATCCAGATGTTGAGATTGATGTTTATTTTTGAAATACCCTATGAGACCTCATGAATAGAAACAAATCAAAATTGTCCACTTTTATAAATGGAATCTTTATTGTTCAGAAGCTAGAAATAGTTCAGTTTTTAATAGACAAATCTTGGAGAAATCTTAGATTTTTAAAAAGTCACATGAAACAAGAACTTACTTTAACATGAAAGGAGTCTGATTTTTGCTTTGATCAGATCTTTCAAGAAGGAAGGAAGAAAGTTATTTAGGAAACCATCTTGTAATCTTCTTCAGTTAAATATTGGCTGTTTCAGCCTCATACATCTTCACATCATGTATTTCAGCCACTGTTTTGTAATGTTTTTAATTAGATAATATTTTGGTTTTGTTCTCATAATCTAGGTGGTTTAATTAACCATTCAATTAATTGAAGAGCATTAGTCAATATTCTGAATATCTATATTTGTTAAATAATAAATAATCCTCTTTTATTTGTCTTTTTAAAATAGCCTTTAATATTATACTTAATCCAAAATTAATTGTATGTTATATGTCATATATATATCAACACTTATATTGTCTGTTCACACACAAAATATTTTTAACTGAGGTAAGAAATAAAAGCCAGGTAACATTTTATTTTTTGCTTTCACAAGTATTTATTTGGCAATCCCTGTATGCAAGTAACTGCTAACATTTACTGAAAGGAAGAATTATAAACACCTTATAAACACCTGCTTCCACAATATAGAATTAGCTTGGGAATAATGAATGAATAGATAAACAAATACATTTTAAATCAGATTACTAAATTGGTGAATTGTACCAAACATTTGAGAAAGAAATGCTACCAATTTAACACAAATTGTCTCAGAAAATAGAAAAGAAACACTTTCCAACTCACCTTATGAACTTAGCATTACCCCGATAACAAAACTGGACAGTGATATCATAAGAAAAGAAAACTACAAACTACAGATGAAAAAAATCTTTAACAAAATATTAACCAGTCACATCCAGCAATATATAAAAAGGATAGCACACAAGGTCAAGTAGAGTTTATCCCAGGAATGCAGAGTTGGTTCAACATTTGAAAATCAATCAATGTAATTTCCCACATTAAAATACTAAAAAAGAAAAATGATATCATCTCAGTAGATGCAGAAAAAGCATTTTGACAAAGTTTAATACCCATTCAAAGAATAAGATAAAGAGCATATAACAGAAAAAGAAAAATCTACAGCTAAAATTATACCTAAATGATATAGACTATATTGTTTTTTTCCCAAGATTGGCAACAAGGCAAGGATGTCCAGTCTTATCACTTCTGTTCCACATTATACTAAAGTTCCTAGCCAGTGCAACAAGGCAAGAAAAAGAAATAAAAGGCATACAAATCAAAGGAAGAAGTAAAACTGTCTTTATTTCCAAACAACATGTCATTTACATTAAATAATCAAAAGAAATCTATAAAAAATTACAAGAACTAATAAGTGAATTTAGCAAGATCACAGAGTACCAAGTTAATATGCAAAATCAATTGTATTTCTATGTACTAGCAACAAACAATTGGAAATTGAATTTTAAACAATTAATACCATTTACAATGTCATCATAAATGTGAAATACTTGTTTAGCAAGAAAAATGCAAGATCAATATACTGACAACTATAAAACTTTGGTGACATATATTTAAAAAGATCTAATTAAATAGAAATAGCAAGTTCACAGGCAGGAAGACTCAACCTTGGTATTAAGTTATTAAGTATGAAATGTCCGATATCCTTAAGTACTAAGTTTGACAGTTGATACCTCTGACATTTCACTTTGACACTTCTTGTTTTATTTTTATTGTGAAGGCACATCTTCATTGTTTCAAATGCATGGTTTGGCTTGTGATTATCTTTCAAAAATTTTTTTAGACCACTTTTTGTGAAACCATAGATAAGTCAAAAATTTGTGTTATTTTCGAATGTGAGTTCTGTCATGGAACCAATGCAGTGCAGACAGTGCAAAATATCAATGAAGTGTTTGGAAGGATGTGGCTAATGAACGCACAGTATATCAATGGTTTGAGAACTTCCATTCTGGAGATTTGAATCTTGAAAATGAGCCATGTGGGCAACTTGACACCAAGGTGGATAATGGTGAGCTGAAAGCTGTAGTGGAAGCGAATGCATCTCAACCTACACATGAATTAGCCTCAAGGTTTGACATTACTAGTCTAACAATATTGGACCATTTGAAATGAATCGGCAAGGTAAAGAAGCTGGATAGATGGGTTCTACATGAATTAAACAAGTATCAGAAGAGAAATCGTCTCGAAGCTTGCCTTTCTTTGCTGTCATGCCATAAAGGCTACCATTTCTACACTGTATTGTTACATGTGATGAAAAATGGATTCTTTTGACAATCACAAGCATTCAGCACAATGGTTGGATAAAGATGAAGTGCCAAAACACAGTCTAAAACCAAATATTCATCCAAAAAAATCTAATGGTGTCTGTTTGGTGTTCCAGCGCCAATATTATCCAATACAACTTCATGAAACCTGGTTGATTGGTTTGTTACAGCGGTGTCTACTGCAGCCAATTAGACGAAATGATGAGGATGCTTTTTTGATCAAGCAGCCAAGATAGGTCAATAGAGACAGGCCAATCCTCTTGCAAGGCAACCTTGACCACATGTCGCACAAACAATGCTGTCAAACTAAAGAGGCTGGACTTGAAACTCTCTGTCATCCACTATATTCACCAGACCTTGTGCCAGCTGACTACCAGTTCTTCCAGGCTTTTGACCACTTCTTGCAAGGAAAAATATCCAATTCTCAGCAAGCTGTGGAAAATGCCTTTTGTCACTTCATTTCTACTTGCTCTGCAGGCTTCTTCGCTGCTGGCATAAACAAGCTACCGTTAAGAGGGCAAAACTGTGTCGATAGTTTAGGCACATACTTTGATTAATTGTACTGCTTCTTGTTTGAGATATAATAAACTAAACTTTTTATTTGAAATTGGACGTTTCATATTTAGTGACCTAATATAATGTCATTTTTCCCGGATTAATCCTTAGATTACGTGCAGTCCTAATAAAAATTTTAGCAATTTTTTTGTTGAAATTGACAAGCTGGCTCTAAATTTCATTTGAGCATTGATTGTCAAATCAATTTTGAAAAGGAACAAAATTGGAGGAATTACACTTTCCGATTTCGTGATTAACTATAAAGCTGTGGTAATCAAAAGAATGTGGTATTGGTGTAAAAATAAACAAATCAATCAATGGAATAAAATAGAGTCCTGAAATAAACCTACACATTTATAGTCAATTGATTTTTGACAAAAATGTGCTAAGATAATGAATGGGAGAAGGATAGTCTTTCTACAAATAGTTCTGAACATTTGGATATCCATATAGAGAAAAAATGGAACTCAGCTTTTACCTCACACTTACAAAAAAGTTAACTTGAAATCAATGCTAAAGCATAAAACCCTGGGAGGAAACAGAATAGAACACCTTGGTGATGTTGGCTTAGGCAAACATTTCTTCCATTGGACTCAAAAAGTTTGAACTATGAAATAAAAAATTGATACATTGGACATCATCAAAATTAAAACTTTTGTTCTTCAAAAGATACTCTTAAAATAAAAAGGCAAACCACAGTCTGGGAGAAAATATTTGCATATATCTGATAAAGGATTTTATCCAGCATGTATAAAGAACTCTTATAACTCAAGAATAAGAAGATAATATATTTTTATTTTTATTTATTTTATTTACTTTCAGAGATAGAGCCTCACTCTCTCACCCAGGCTGGAATGCAGTGGCACCATCATAGCTCACTACAGTCTCAAACTCCTGGGCTCAAGCAATCCTCCCACCTCAGCCTCCCGAGTAACTGGGACCATAGGTGTGCACCACCATGCTCAGCTAATTTTTAAATTTTTTGTAAAGATAGAGTCTCACTATATTGCCCATGCTGGTCTTGAACTATTGGCCTCAAGTGAAACCAGAAAATGATTTAATAGACTCTTCATCACAAAAGATGTACTGTGGTAACTGAAATTTTAACTATGTTGTTGGGACACTGGATTTATTTAACTAAACCATGCAAATTAAAATTTGTGCATATTGGAACTGCACAAAGCAAGGACTGCCTTGTTGTTTGTGATTAACAAACATAGTCACAACTACTTTCAAAGTTTATTAATTTTATAGGTTTGCAGTTCCACTAAATGTCTGACAAGGGACACATCCTATGTTACTTTTAGGGGGAGCTCCACGTTGTATTTGTTGACCATCCAGTATTAAGCATTCCTTGCCTTAATTATTCTTACTGACTAATAATAAAAATGGCCAACATTTATTGCCATAAATGTCAAGCATTGTTCTAAAGGCTTATCTTAATGTCTCCTCACAACATTTCTATAAATTAAGTGCTTTTATTCTTTTTGTGGAGGCTGGAGGCTTAAATAGGTTCAGTTATTTGGAGAGGCA
The DNA here is from genome assembly GCF_000956105.1 of Propithecus coquereli. Lineage (NCBI taxonomy): Eukaryota > Metazoa > Chordata > Mammalia > Primates > Indriidae > Propithecus > Propithecus coquereli. Next base: position 325,859 of record NW_012153729.1, read on the forward strand.
AGATTCAAACTCAGTTTGATGCCAGGACCTGTGCTTTTAACCACTCCATTATACACATGGTAACAATATGTATGAGATTGTGTTGAGAAGGGAAATACAGGAAGCTATGAGAACATATCAGAGCAGACAACTTGATCTTGGGACCAAGAAAGGTTTCCCTGAGGAAGTAATACTCCTCCTTGGTAAGGATGAGCATTAGACACACATGCAGGGAGAGGTGTGGCTTCTCTAGAACCCACGTTGGCCTAGCGTCGGCCTAGCTCACAGCAACCTCAAACTCCTGGGCTCAAGCAATCCTTTTGCCTCAGCCTCCCGAGTAGCTGGGACTACAGGCATGCGCCACCATGTCCGGCTAATTTTTTCTGTATACATTTTTAGATGTCTGGCTAATTTCTTTCTATTTTTAGTAGAGACGAGGTTTCTCTCTTGCTCAGGCTGGTCTCAAACTCCTGACCTCGAGCTCCCACCTCAGCCTCCCAGAGTGCTAGGATTACAGGCGCGCGCCACCGTGCCTGGCCTGTAAGATTTTTTAAATAGAATTGTTCTTGTTAAAACTTGACATTTTCAATGTCATGAAAAAAATGAACTATCTTCTCTATACTTTTTTAAAGTCAGACAACACAGATCCTCAATTTTCCACTTTTTTGTGCTCAAATAAGTTCCTAAAAATAATTGGTATGGGTTAAACAACTGATAAGCAATGTACAGTATGTATTGGCCTAATGGAAGAAGATGTTTATTGTGTGCCTACCATGTATCAGGCACTTTCACATACCTTATCCACTTTAATTCTCACAACCCTTTGAAGTTATTATTGCCTTAAAATAGTTGGAAATACTGAGGCTCAGAGAAATTAAGCAGCTTGCTCAGAGTTACAGTTGCAGAACTAAAATCCATATTCCAGTATATCTTTCTCCAAAATCTATGTCAGGAATTGTTTGCTTCTCATGCTGTTATCCAGCTGATCCTGCTATATGTTGTTGGCTCAGATAGGTCACCATGCGCGAAAGATACAAGCAGCTCCTGGCTCACGAGGCGGCAGTTCATGCCTATTGCTACGTTTCCTCATTCTCCAACTAGACTCCGGTTTGGGTGCCTGACTCCTCATTACCCACTCCTTTGTTCACAAATACCCTTACCTGCTTCTGGTTTCTACCTTGATTAGTCTCCTTGAGTATTTGCTACCTGGCTAATTTTTTAGCTCTCTTTTGATCACTTTGGACTTGATCTTAGAGCCACTTGACGTATCCTTTTCTAGCAGAATTATTGGTCCTTGTCTCTGGACAGACACCAAGTCTTAGTGTTTCTGTATAGTATGACCAGAAGTGTAACCCTTCTACAATGTCCTGCTGGTCACGTAGGTTCAGAGGAAATGCTCACCCATGTGTTATCTTATTATTTGAAATGATGTTATGTTCTAGATTTTTGCTCTGTGCTTTAATTTGCATTGTCGATTTTTACTTCTATATGAATAATTTTTCTGCTTAATAATGGCTTTAGAAAAGCAATGTCTGCTTTTATTTTCAATTCTAGAAATGTTAAAAACAAGCTCTTATTCTGTAAAAATTCTAGTTTTATACATTTATTATTAAAAGTGTTAGTTCTCTTTTTAAATTTTGCATTGACATGTAGAAATTTCTGTCAGTTTAAATAGCATTGCTTGAAAGTCACTTTGACTTTTGAAAGCTGCCAGATTGCCTTATCATTGTCTTTGAGAGATTAGGAATGCTTGTTTGGAAGGTTGCCTTTTGTCCAAATAAAACTGAAGTTTTGTTGTTTCACTGTAATATTTCATTTTAATCTGGTTGGTTTCTTGTGTAGATAATATATAACAAGAACCAAAAATAGTTCAATAAGAACCTTCAATTATAAATGGGTTGACTGTTGTTTGATTGCTGTAGGTGCCCTTGTCAGCTGCATGGGACTACTGATTTTGATAGATGTGGAAAATTTTTCTCTGGGCTCTTAGGGTCTCTTATGGAGCAATGCAGTGTGAGCCAATTCTATTCCTTTCTTAACTGTGAATCATCTACAGAGGAGATACACCATTTTTCCCATGTAAATACTCTGGAGAACAAAGAAAATGAAAATCAAGGGAAAGTAATTTTTTTTTTACAAGAAAAAAATTGCTTTTAATACATATAATTGGAAAATAGCAATGACAGAAAAATATGTATTTTTCTGATGGAAAGAAAACTAGAATGATTTTACATGTATTTTAGTAGTAAAGTGCCACTTCGATTTGGATTTGTAGACCAAAAATGAAGCATTCTGTTTTTGAAGAAATGCATGGCTCTTCATTTAGCTCTCAGTTCTAAAAGTTAAGAAACGCATTTTTTTAAAAACTTTCATTTAGTTAAATAACACGTTTCTTGTTAAATTTAGAAATTGCTTCACACACCATCTCATTCACAGAGCTTGACTTTCATGGCTATAACTTGCATAATATAACACTGGTACAGAAAAGACAAAACGTCATCCCCCAAATCATAATTGTCCATAGCCAAGATGACATTGAATGGATTGACCCATTAATGAGGATTATTGCAACTCACTGGCCTCTCAGATACTTGAACTCATCACTCTTCCACCTCAGCCACCTGTTAAGGGTATGACCTATAGCCCTTGACAATTCCAATAACTGTACCTCACTCTAACAGTTTTTTGCCCTATAGACAAATCCATTGACATCACCATTTTCACTTTCCATAGTAAATGCTCTGCTACAATCCAAATATCCAAATCCCCCTTCAGCCATTGTACCATTTCTCTGTTTATCTTTGTAAACAGAGTCTTCAAAAGTGCTGTATACTTACATGCTCCACTGTTTCATGTTCTCTTCTCTCTTTCAACCATGGCAATGAGTCTCTTCGCCGCTTCAGTACACTGAAACATTTGTCCAGTCCACAGATCATCTCTGCACTGAATACAGTGCTCAGTCTTCAGTCTTCATCTGAGTTGACGTCTGAGCAGTTTTGACACCATCGATCCTTCCCTCTCTGATAGACTTTAATCACATCATCAGTTAAGAGGAACATTGTGCTCTCCAGGGGTTTTTCCTAATTGGCTAGCTGCTCCTGTTCCACCTCCTTTACTGGCCCCACCTCATCTTCCCACCCTCTTAAGATTTCTTTGCTCAGTCTCTAGCTCATGGTGTCCAGTCGCACAGCTTTAAATGCTGTCTACATGCTGATGACTTTCAGTTTGTATCTCTAGCCCTGGTCCCTTCCCTGAGCTCCAGACTTGTATCCAACCTCTTCCTAAGTATCTTCCCTGAAATTCTTTTTTTTTTTTTATTTCAGGATATTATGGGGGTACAGATGTTTAGGTTATGTATGTTGCCCTTGCCCCTTCCCTGAAATTCTAATAGGCATCTCACCCTTAATATTTCTCGAATTCCTGGCCTCAAGTAATCCTCTTGCCTCAGCCTCCCAAAGTGCTAGGATTACAGGCTGAGCCACTGTGCCTGGCCGTATTTCTGAAACAGAACTCTTGATTCTTTCACAGTCTAATTCAAATCAATAATTAGTATTGAGTCATTCCTGACTTATTTCTTTCTTTCACACCCACATTCTTCCTATCAGAAAGTCCTGCTGATTCTGTCTTTAAAATATATCCCACATCAAATCACTTCTTCTTACTTTTGTCATTACCACCCTAGTCTAAAACACCATCAATTCTTGACTGGACCGTTGCAGTAGCTCCTACCTGGTCTCCCTATTTTCATACCTGCTTCCTCCAGCAGTTTATTTGCACAACAACGAGATCTTTTGGGAAATAAATGAGATTGTGTAATTCCCCTGCTCAAAACCCTCCAGTGGCTTCTCATCGCTATTATAACAAAATGGAAACTCTTTAATTTTGCCCTCAAAGTACCATGTGATCTGGCCCCTGCCCATCTCTCCAACTTATCTCCTACTGTTCTCCCCATCAAGTATACAGACCCAGTATGTGGCTTTCTTGCCATTTATAACTATGCCAAATTTGTTCCTATTTAAGGCCTTTAAATTTATTTTTTTCTCTTTGTCTCCATTTCCCCCTCAGATCTTGTCGTAGTCTGTTTAGCACTGTTATTTCAGAATACCACAGAATGAGTAATTTGTAAGCAATAGAAATTCATTTGGCTCATAGTTCTGGAGGCTGGGAAGTCTAAGATCAAGGGCCTGCATCTAGTGGGGGCCTTCTTGCTGCATCATAACATAACAGAAGGCATCTATGGCAAGGGAGAGTGAGAGAGAGCAAGAGATGGCCAAACTCACTTTTATAACAAACGCACTCCTGCAATAATGACATTAATTCACCCCTTAAAGGTCCCGCCTCTCAGTATAGTTGCACTGGGTATTAACTTCCTAACACATGAACTTTGGGGGACACATTCAAACCATAGCAGATCTCCTGTCTCCCAATGACCACTGCTCTCTACCTAAATGTTAGCGTACTCCTATCACTTTCTATTATTGTACCCTACCTTTTTTCTCTACATTACTTCTCAATTCTTGTGATTTATTTTTTGTTATTTGCTGCTGTTTTTTCCATGCCTAGAACATTGCCTGGCACATAGCAGGTGTCCAATATAAATTTGTTTAATAGGTAGATGGATGAATGGATGGATTTTTAAATGTTTTTTCACCTATAACACCCTAAGTGAGACTGGAAAGATTTTTTCAAGAGTGATTCTTGGGTCTTGATTTCACCAACAGTAATATTGACACAGATACTGCTAGCTCTCTGGAAACAGAATAGAACAAAACAATAAATTTTTTTCTGCTTTTATATCAAATATGATCTGAATGTATCAAATATGATTTGAATGTATCCATAATGCAGCTCAAAATTTCAAAAATAATACAGAACTGGTAAACATTTGAAACAGGATAACTAAAGTGGTAAAGGGAATGAAGCTGCCTTCATATGAAGATTTTTGAAAGTTTGGGTTTTAGGCAGAAGATTGAGAGATTCTATGATCAGATTCTTTAACACCATGGATAGGTTAATTCAGATTATTTTTTCAACAAAGCACTGTTTAGAAGAATTTGAAGGAGATTGTTTCAAGCCAAATAAAAGGAATTACAGGAATATCTCATTTATCAGATATTATCCAGGAATAAAATGTTCCCCTAGTCAGTTTCCAGATAACTAAAATGTAATCCCTATACACGTGCCAAAACTTAACATTTTGAAGGATATTTTTCTAACATGCTCTACTTAATACCCTACTCTTTTAAACAAAAAGCGCTAAAGACATCAACTCGGAGTCATCGTTGTGAATGTTTTGGTACCACATAAAAGATTCTCTACAATAAATGTGACCCACATTGTCATTCCAGTTTTCTGTCCTTTTTATAGTTCTTCCATCTCCTCCTCTTCTTTTATGTTGTTCCTTTGTGCTGATGGCTGCTGCTTTCAATTTGTTCACTGATTTTATATACCCAATAGCATGGGCAAGGGGCAAAGGGTAGCTCCCAAATAATACACACCATTGTCACTGGAACTCTGATCTCTGGGCAAGTAAGGTATTATGGTGGTAGTAGAAACAGTATAATAACATAAAACACGTTAAATGATGATGTTGATGAGGACCTTTTTGACTCTTCCCACCACTGTAAAGATTACTTGTACAAGATAAATGTCTTGTTAGATGGACTGTGGCCCTCACCTAACATGGTGATATTTAATATTATTCTGTTGTCAATAGCATATTGAAGATATGATTCATATTTAAAATGACCATAGGTCCCAATTTCAATGCCTGTTTTTCAGTGTAATTCTTAACATTCTATTCACTCTCGTAAGTTATCCATCTTCCCAACTACACTTCTATTCATTTTACTCCCTGCTCACAGACCTCTAAAACACATCCCACTGCATCCAGAATAAAATCCAATTCCTTGGCCTGAGACTCCTTGATTGGGCCAAAACCCTAAATTGCTGGCCCTGAAGCTAGAGTTGATTGGGAGACAGACAAGAGAATAAATATACCAAGAACGAAGTGTATCTGGATAAGGTGGAGGATCCAGTGCCAGCTCACATTCCTAGCTCCTACCTCAGCATTGGAAGCTTATTGTCTAAGCTGCTAATGGGAAAGTGTTTTCTATTGTAGATATTTCTAAAGGTCTTCTGTAAGGAGCCACAGAATTTGTTTCAAAAGTGGAAGGGAAAGAAAACAAGCCTTATTTAGGAAATTGTGCATAGAAAACATTTTCTCTTAATTTTATCTCAAAATAAAAGGGAGAATTAAATATTACGTTATCATATACTTAAACCTTTTTGTTTTTGTTTTTGTTTTTGTTTTTGTTTGAGACAGAGTCTTATTGTGTTGCCCGGGCTAGAGTGCCGTGGCGTCATCCTAGCTCACAGCAACCTCAAATTCCCGGGCTCAAGCGATCCTCCTGCCTCAGCCTCCCGAGTAGCTGGGACTACAAGCATGCGCCACCATGCCCGGCTAATTTTTTCTATATATTTTTAGTTGTCCGATTAATTTCTTTCTATTTTTAGTAGAGACAACGTCTCGCTCTTGCTCAGGCTGGTTTCGAACTCCTGAGCTCAAACAATCCGCCCGCCTCGGCCTCCCAGAGAGCTAGGATTACAGGCGTGAGCCACTGCGCCCGGTCTGCTTAAACCTTTTTAACCAAGTGAAAGGGAAGAGCTTTTGAATTTTAGGGTAAAACATTTGTATTAGGCCTTTGATGAGCGAAGGAAATTTAAACATTTAGTTTCCACCCCTTTGGCTAGTAAATTATTTTGTGTATATCTTTTTTTTTATATTTAAATATTCTGAAGGCTCATGGCTATTAATGAAGACTAAGATTCACTAAAGCATTCTAGAACAAATTCTGGTTTGTAATATATGTAGAATTTTATTTGCTCTTAATTTGTTTGGTGAATTAAAAACCTCAGTCCCAATAGTTCATCAGAAAAGCACTTCAAGGATTTTAGTAGCTTTAGAGTCTAAAACAATTAACTATAACCTTTCCAAACAAGAGACAGTAAAAATTCTTAGAATTTTTCCAAGTTCTGTTCTGAGATTACAGTACTAGACATCAATGCTTATGACAAATGACAGGTATTAATCATGTCAAGAGGATGGTTTAGAATATGAGCAAAGGTTATGTGCAAATCTAAATGAAATTTAATAATGGGTAGAACATAGGATAATGGTACCCTCCAGAACCTAGGTTTACTATAGATTTAGTCTGTGTGAGACAGATTTTTAAATAACCCACACAAGGGTACTCACAGTGTGGAATTTCTGTACCTGAAAAATGGGGGACCAGATTGTGATCCATGGTGGATCTTACGGATAGCATCAGAGAGTGGCTTCAGTATTCTTGGAAGCCAGCTGGCCAGCTATCCTTTTCCCAAAATACACTAACCTAGATAAGAATCTTTCACTCAAATATCTATAAGAAAATAATAAGTCTACAATTTTTAATTGAATTTATGAATATATAATTTGTTATAACCAGATGTCCTGGAGAGGAGAAAAGGAGGTGCGTCTCTGTTGATGAGGTCCATAGGCTGACCAGTCCCTGAAGATCCAAGGGTTTTAGAGGCCTGAGGGATTTTGTTAAGAAGCACAGTTCTGGAAAACCAGTGAGGTTCCAGAAGGGACCTTGAGGCTCTTCAAACCCAGCCAGACCATCTGCCTGGGGCTCCACACTTATGTACCACCGGGTCCTGTCCAAGAGTACTAGACAAGCAAGCTGTGAGCACCTCTCACTATTTCCCACTTTAGCCAGGAGTGTGCGAGACCCTCAGGCCCATCTGCAGCCTCCCCTCCCACCAGAACCACCACAACCCTCTTTTTTTTTAATTTTATTTTTCTTTATTTTTTTGAGATACCCCTCTAAGGTGACTACCACGACCCTCTTCATCAAGGGCCCTTCCTCTGGGTTTCGAGAGTCTATAACAAGATAATTATCAGGCAAAAGAAGATTTTTCACAGCTGCACAGAAGAGGTGACTAGCATGAGCACTGCACCAACTTTCAGTTGGGCTTATAAGACAACTTAATTCTCTTAAACTTAATGAAATTTAGTGAAGAAGTTCAATGAGTCTTCCTCGAATTAGCTGTTTCTTCCTTTCTAAGCTATTCAGGTTTATGGTGTGAAGCTACTGGACATTTTTTTAAGCAAGTAGTATTTTGAGACTAGAAACACGACCCAGGTCAAAACTATGCTGACATTGGAGTCAAGTATACAGAAAAAGCAAGCCATTTGGATGAAGGAAAATCATAAGCTGAACTTGCAGATGCGATAAACAAATATGGTAGCCAGGTGAGCATGACAGCCTAAGAGATCAGCTGGTATCTTGATCTTCCCAGATTGTAAACCAAGAAACTTTTGGAGTAGACAAGAATAAGCCATCAAACAGGCACTAACAAATGAGCCAGGCTTAGATGTTGTCACCAAGTACCAGAAAACACATCTATGTCCAGAAACTACCATTGTAATCAGTGGACGTCTCAACACTCTCTCTACAGATAGGTATCAACAAAGTGTGTCTGAGCCTGGCAGGCTGCTCCAACAGAACCACTCATGATGGGAGCCAATGAATGGGAACAGAAGTATCTGAAATCAGCGCTAGTGAAAATCAGCCATAGTATCCAGATGAACATCATACTACATCCCAAGATGACTATCTAAGATAGTGTTAATATGGTGACCAAGGTGCCAATATTAAAGATCTATAGATTTTTACAATCTTCTACTTTAACTGATATTTTGAAACTATATGAGGTGTTTGGGGTTATTTTAAAATATAATTTAGTATCTGATATCTACCTGGGAGAAATTTAAATATTAATATTCCTTAGGTATTGTTTGCTAATTTTTAAAGTAATGATCAATCAGTAGAAAATAAAAATACCCTAGTATACAGAGTTGGTGTATTATCCTACCTGCTTTAGATGCATCCCTGCAGTTCATTCAGCAGGCAGTGGTGGTGGTTTTCTCACAAAGAACTATGCATAACTTTGTAAGGGTTTCAAAGAAGGTTCCTGTGTTCTGAGGACTGATAGTCTAGTTAAGGAAGAAAACATATACCCAACTTTGCTACAAGACAAGCTTTTGTAGAAGCCATCATAGAGGTACACAGTGCTATAGTAATTGAGGGCGGAGGCAGAATTAATGATTTTCAGTGGTGGGATCTGGGAAAGCTTGTTGGAAGAGATATGACTTTAACTGGTTCTTCTAGGATGGGATGGAACAATTGATGAAGACGTCTAATTGGTGGGAGCAGCTTAAGTGAGGATGTTTAGAGGCCCAGGAAACATTTAGAGGGTGGACCCAGTGGGACCAGGGCAAATTCTATAAGAAATGGGTAAATAAGAGCTAATTACCAAAATGTGAAGGGCATTGAATGCCTGGCTCAGGAGATTGGACCCTTATTTTTTGTGCATTAGGAACCATTAAAGGTTTTTTAGTAGAGTAAAATGACAGGTTATAGGGAGATAATTCTGGTATAGTCGGGAACCAGAGGTGATCTGGACTTTTGGAGTTTGAATCCCTGCTTTGCAGTTTACTATTCTTGGAAAAGTTGCTTAAACTCTCTGAGCCTCAGGTTTCATATTTGAAAAATGGGAATAATACCTCTCTTGCAGAGTTGTTCTGTGAAGTAATTATGCAGAGCACTTGGCACTTAGTAAGAATTCATTAATAGTAGCTACTCCTTTTAGTCAGAGTAACCAATTCTTAAGGATCTGAGTGGTTTAGAGAGACAGTTAATAGTGTAATTATAAACAGGTATTTCAGAGTGAGACTGATCTAGCTTCAAATCCCAGCTTCCATTCTCATTAGCTCTATGACTAGGACAGCTTACCAAGTAACAGTGTCCTCATCTATAAAATAAGGAGAGGAGTCCCAACCTTATAAGCTATGTGTTGATCAAATGAGAGAGTATTTACAAAATTTCTTCATATGCTTGGCACTTAGAAAGTAGAGAATGAATTCATTCATTCTTTCAACAGATGTTTGCTGAATACTTGCCTTGTGTCAGATACTGTTCCATGAGCTTGGAATATATCAGTGAACAAAACAGACTAAAGTCCCTGCCCTTGTGGATCTCACACTCTAAATGATCACTGTTATTGTTGAAAGAGAACACTGATTGAAAGATGACTGCAGTTGTCTAGGGAAGTGACACAGGTTTGGGGCTAGGACAGTGGTAGTAGAAGAGGAGACAGAGGTATAAGCCTCAGGTATCATTCCTGACTTGCTGTTGATGGAAAGCAAAGGGAAGACTGGAAGAGATTGTCCAAGGTCATTGTGCTATCAACCCAGAAGGAGGCACTGAGAATAAGCACATTTGAACAAGGAGATGGTGGACTTTAGTCTAAAGTGTTTGGAGCATTCTAGCAGGTATTGGGAAATATTTTTCTTAAATTAGGAAGGTTGAGGGTACTGAAGAATTGTGGGGTTTTTGGGGGGTGGGGGGAGTTTCCTGTAGATAATTGTTGATCCTCAGCAAACCAATTTCAGTAAAGTGGTAGGCTACAAAGAAATGAGAGAGTAGACATAGTAGGTACAGACTATCCTTAGTATGCACTATACAGGGAAGGAAAGGAAAAACTGAGAAAAGTAGCTTGAGACAGTGGTGTCTTCAGATATTTGTGTACAGGGCAAAGGGAGGGAGTTAGTGGAAGGAAAAAGATTGAAGATAAAAAAGATTGATTTATCTGTTCTTTTAATGAATATTTACCCTTTCCTACTGTTTGCAAAATATTTTGTCTGTCATGGGATGCATACAAAAATGCAAAGGAAATGGAATATGGCCTTAAGTGAGTTTACCCTTCAATAGAAGATTGTGCATGCCGGTAGAACTGTTATCACTCCCCTCTGGAGTGTAATCTCCATGACAGCAGGAATTTTGCCCATTTTATTCACTGCTGTGTCCCCAGTGCCTGGAAGAGTGCCTAGCAAGTAGCAGGCATTCAATAAATGTTGAATAGATGAATTAAAAGTTTCAGCAGATAGAGAATATCTGAATTATTCAAGAAAATGATATGCTTTGTGTTTCATCAAGAGTAGTTGTTTTGCATAATCACTGCTTAGCTGTGGGGGTACTCACAGAGAATTGAGATATAGGTCAAATTGGAGTAAGAGAAAGGTAATGAAGTTAGGAGGATTATTGTTCAACGAAGATTATTCTTCCCAGCAGAACTTTTCCAGGAATATACAAATGGTATTTTCTGTAGAAAAATTATTAGAACTTAAGAATATATTAATATCAACAAGCCTGGAGGGTAGAGGTTTATCTCAATTTTAGAACCAGTTTTCATGAATGATAGACTAAGAAAGAATGAGGAATGGAAGAAAATGTGTCTATGTTTAAAAATTAGGAAATCAAATTCAGGTGAGCTTGCCACCTGTTGCCTCAAGGGCAAAAAAGAAAGAGAGAATATATGAGATAAGGTAAGTTCTTGCAAGAGTTGGAGGAACAAATTTTTAAAATCACCTGGAATGAAAAAGTTGTACAATAAAGCTAAAAATTGTATTTTTCTGCATATTTGGTTACAAAACACATAAAGTAGGTAGATCATCAATATTAATTGCTGTTTTCAGCACCAACCCATTCTAAAAGATTTAAAAGTATGGTACAGACTGCAAGAACAGTTAAGTAATGTTTTAGAATAGAATTTCCAAATCCTGACTGAGGATCAGACTCATTTGGGAGACTGTTAAAGAGAGAATTGTGTGGTCCCCGCCCCAGACCTGCTCGATAGGAATCTGTGGGGCTGGCGAGTTCTGTTGCACAGACATGTTTGGCAGCAAGTGGTCTAAAGTGTGCAGTAGGGGCCCAATAAATGCTTATCTATTAATTTGCAATATTGTCTTCTACTTGAAGTTTAGAAATCAGATTTTCAAGGAATGAAAATGGATATAATTTAAGTCTCTCTGTACCAAGCAGTTTAAGTTATCTAACAGTCAGCTTTCCTTTCAAAGGGACTGGACATACTGCTTTGGTGTGGGGTAGAGGGACCATCTCTACTGTGAATCCTTTTAATTTTCATTCTCGCTTCTAATATAAAAGTAGGTAAATTATGTTTTATTTGTGTGTTCACTAGAATTAGATTGAATTTAGGAACTTTCTTCTATTGAGTTTGTATATTTCATATCAACTATAGACATTAAATTATTCTCATTTGTTAAGAAGAAAACTGCTAAAATTCCTAAAGCAGTCTGAAGGTTCTTGGAGATTTCAAATCAAAAGAGATCTAAGGGCCATCTGGCCTGACTTTCCTGCCATGGATGCAGACTCGTCAGGGAGAGGGAATTTCAGAGAAATTTCAGTCCTAGCAACTCCTGAAACAGGTCTTGATTTCACTTAATTCTGATAATTCTATATATAGTGCCTAATGATCTAATTTATGCTTTTTATATATCATATCATAATATAAATCTACTTTTTCAGAGATTATAGTTTTCTATATGTTGTGTTTCTTTACTTATTTGAAATTAAAAGGAGAAATTTAGTACTTTTCTTTGAGAAAAGGACATCAGTATGTGACTAGTCCTGCATTATTTTAATGAGAACAAAAGCAAAATGTTCCAAAATTACTTGCTTGCAGCTACAAAGCATGTTTATGGAATAAAAATCTCCTTCATTAGATGCATGAGGAAAAAAAAAGAATTGTTTTGAAGTTCTTATGATCAGCTTGTATAGGCTTCATTGTAAACTGATACTAAAGAGCCCCCATTATGATCTGTGTATTTTGGTGCCAGAAGGTTTTTTTCTTATGCTAAATTATTAAGTTCTGTCAGCTGCTGGGCTGTCGTATAGAGATATAGTAAATCACATTATATTTTGTCATGGATTACACGGAGCAATAAATTTGGGAATAAAGATCAAAGTAGTTCCACAATCACATCTGAGTGTAGGAGGGATGTTTAACTTGTAGAAAACTGATTTAGGTAAAGCTGTTGCAGTTCTTGTGCGAATTTAAAATGAATTTGGATATTTGGTTGAAAATGAATGAGGATCAAATCCCAAAATGACTTTCTATTTTTGCATTTAGTTCAGAGAAGTTAATTCTAACACCTTGCCGCATGACTTGAATTAGATAAATAATTATATGCCAAGAGTGGTGGGATCAGTGAAAATTATATTTATGTATTTTAATTGCTTTTGTGATTAAACAATATATTCCATTTTACTTTTATTTGGGGCTTTTGGGGGCCACATAATTAGTTAAATGCTCTTGTAGTAATGCTGTCTGACTCCGTGGAGCTGAACTGTTTGCCTTTTACTGCATTTAAAACCATTAAAGTAAACCAGTTTAAGCTCACTAAGCAGCCTTGATTATTTAGATCTTGATGGTTATTATCTTTATTCTGTGTTACCATAGAAACTCTCTTGGGGTTATCAAAGTTGATGATACTCATTTATTTAGAACAACCAATCTCAACTGGTTGGGCTCTTTTCAGAGAAAAATTACGGTAGAAATGAGATAATATAGCAGAAGTGGTTAGCCGAAATTATGTGCTTTATGTAAATTACTGTCCTTATACTTTTATTTAGGAGAGTGCCCTCAGTTGTAGCCTCAATTAGCTAGAACAGTTGTTCTCCAACTTGGCTGATTATCAGAAGCAGTGAGGGAGCTTTTAATATAGATTCCTGGGCCACAAGATCCTGGTGATTCTGATTCAGTAGAAAAAGCTCCAAAGTATTTTTCTCCTTTCACTCTGGAGTCATCTCTCCTACTTTCTTTCTTCATTCTAATCCTGTTGGGAGAAATATTTTTAAATGCTATAGCCTGTTAATAGACATTTAAGCTTTACAAAATTATTTCTCAAGATTTTGGTTCCTTGTTTTATTTTTAGACTCCCATTATCATACTTTTATTGATTTTTTTCCCTCTTGTGAAATCTAGAAGATTTACACTAATGCTGTAATAAATCAATCTGACATTAGACTTAAACAAATCCCCCCAGTCATATGAAGATTAAACCTGCCCCACCCCCATTCATATGGGATGATCAGAATAAAGTGTAATTGGGATATAGATCTGGTAGCCTGCAGTGCTGATTTTGGTCTGAAAGGAAGTAAAAGTCCAGTTGATGACTGCCTATGTCAGGTGTATCCCCAAGGGAGGGTGTTAGACTAAGATGGAAGGTTTAGCAGTGATGCTGCCAAGGTCTAGCTGGAAAAAACTGAACAGTTTGAAGAACTCAGCAGAAGATCATAGAAATTCTATTTACAAGCCCCAAGCTCTTCTAACAGGCTTTTTCTCATGTCCTCTGATAATGCTGTGATGCCTTCTAGGTGCAAGGCTCCTAAGATGGAACCACTATTTTAAAGCATCACTGTGAAAAATCAAAAGCAATTAGAACTTTCAGAGAATGACCTGATCCCATATGTTTAGAAAATATAGGTCCTAATTCAGGCTACCTCTGTGCAGGGAGTCAAAGGAACTGAGGACTGAAGAGGTTAAGATTGCAGAGAGAATGGTTTGGGGCACTTAGACTGGGCCCAGTCACTGAAGCTACGCAGGCCCAGGCTGGTAGTTTATGAGGGCTGCTTCCCCAAGAGGTGGAAATGTGGCTTACACATTCAGCAAGTACTGGGCCTGGACTGAACTGACCCCTGAGAAGCACTGTAGTCATGGTCTTCATCTTCCCTAGTTAGTCCTCACCATGTGTATCTATTCCACAGGCTTCTTCCTGGGTACCTGGTCCCAGTTTCCTTCATAGCAAATCCATGCTGGGATTTAAATCAGGCCCTAACCTGTAGCCTGGTTTATTGGAAGCCCTAATGCCTCGCAGTCCCTGCTTCTGATTCTTCTTACAAAGCTGAAAATGGTACTCTGCTTTAGGACACAAATGCCAAGAACTGGCTCCGTCTAAGAAGCCCTGCCTCCCATCTCCCATGTGGCATTCTCAAATTAAAGCTCTTTGGTTAGCAAACTGTCTAATCTGCTCTTGCCTGGGATTCTTGGGATTTAAGCTGCCAGCTCCTTCTATAGGCAGGAAAGGGGAAAGTCTACCCATGCTTTCTTCAGCCCCTCTGGTCACTTTCAGCTGCTGTTCCTTTCCAGGGAAGCACACTGAGCCGGCTGAGCAACAGTTATGTCAATTTTTACTTCTAGGTTCTCACCTTTTCTCTCTTGAATTCTTACAACAGCCCTCTAACCGATTGTCCTTCTGGAGCAGAAGGGTGGGCTACAGTCCAGTTCTTTCAAGCTAAATTTGTACCCTATCATGTGCTATTAGTTATGCTATATAACAAATTGCCCCTGCCCTTAAGGAGTTGTCAGTCTAGTTGAAGATAGATAATTTCAATATAATATGATGAACAATAAAATAATTATGTGTACAGACCAATAAAGAAGTGTGACTTGGCCCAAACTGAGATTTTGTGGAAGACTTCCTGGAGGAGATAATGTTAAAATGACTCTTGAGAGATGATTCCCCAGCAGGAAAAGGAAAGATATTCATGGGGAAAAAAAAAAAAAAAAACATATTGGACAAAAACACAGGGTATGAAACAGAATATTCCAGAAGCTATAGTCTGGTATTTGCAGAACCATAAAGGGTAGAGTGGGAAGCAGAGAAACAAGAAGCTGGAGAGGTAAAGGCCTGGCCTTGAATGGCATTGTGTGCCTTATTAAGGAACTTGAACTTTATTTTGTATTTACTAAGAAGCAATGAAACGTTTTAAATTACAAAGTGATGTGTTCATATTTACACTTTACATAGAACACCAGTTGAAAGATGGATCTCTATCAGAAAGCAAAAATAAAGTATCTAGAGTGAATAGGACAATCAGTTAGAGGGCTGTTGTAAGAATTCAAGAGAGAAAAGGTGAGAACCCAGAAGTAAAAATTGACAGAACTGTCAATGGTGAGGGAGAAGCATTCTAAGAAACTCAGTACTGAGTTTCTGATTTGGATGTCTAAATGAAAGTGCTACTAATTAAGATGAGGAGTAACATATTCAAGGGGAAATGATTGAGTTCAGTTAGTTGAGTGCCTGTGGGACATCTCAGAGAGCTGTCTGGATCTGGGTACAAGGGACGTAGAGGCTATAGATAAAGAGTTGGAAGTCACATCAACAAAAAGATGGTTTAAAACTATATGAATGTACTTTAAAAGTGGGTGGCTATACTAAGGAAAGAGCAGGTGGCATGGGGCAGTTCTTGTTTAAAATTAGCTAGAGATCAATAAGCAATTGTCAGAGAGGTGCCTCGAGAACCAGGAGGGAATAATGTCATGGATGCCAAGTTTTAATAGAAAGTGAGTAATTCAGCAAAAACAAAGTTTGATTCTTTGAAAAGACTAGACTAAAAAACTAGACTAAAAGACTAGACTAAAAAACTTTCTAGAAGACTGGTAAGAAAAATAGGGAGAAGGTACAAATAGATAAGGGAGGAAATGGGGAAAAATGACTTTTGATACAGAAGAGATTGAAAAAATAAGATAATTTAATGCATAACTTTATGCCAATAAAATTTAAAATCTAGATAAAATGGGAAAAGTTCTAGAAAATATGATTGAATGAAGAAGAAAAAGAAAACTCTTAATAGTTCTGTGGATATTAAGTAGAATATTTAGTTTTAAATATTTCATTAAAGAAAACACGAGGCCCAAATGATTTTATAGTTAAGTTCAAACTTTCAAGGACCAGATAACTCCAATAATATATAATATCTACATATTATACAGGGACAGTAAAATCAGCCAAGGACAGTAAAGAGCAAACGACATACTAATCTCACATTTAATTTTAAGTGTAAAATTTCTAACAAAAAATTAGAAACAGAATCTAGTAGTATATAAAAATCATTATGCATTTCAACCAAGCTGGATTTAATACACGAATGCAAGGGTGATTTAATGTTAGAAATCCATTAATACAATCCATCATGTTGCCAGATGAAAGGAGAAAAGCCATATGATTGTCTTGGGTGAAGAAAAAGTATTTGGTAAAATTCAACCCCTGTCTGTGATGAATAATCTTAATAAAGTAGGAATGGGAGGGAACCTCCTTAACCTGATAAATATTATCAAGCAAAAACTTAGAGCAAACATCATTTTTATGGTGAAACATTAGAAGGATTCCCTTAAAATCAGGAAGAGAAGGATGTCCATTACATTGTAATAGAGATGCCATTGGTTACAGCCAAACAAGAAAAGAAAGAAATAGGATACAAATTAGAAAGGGAGAAGCAAACCTGGTATTTTTCACTGGTATGATTGTCTAGATATAAAACCTAAATGGATCTGCAAACTACAGGAAAAGATAAGAGAGTTTGCAGTCAGCTAAATATATGATCCAGCAACAAATAGCAAATATAACTTTAAAAACAATTCCACTAAAATAGCAAAATAGAAGATGTCTAGGAAGGAATCTAAGAATATGTGCATAAGTCTTGTTTATAGAAAATGATAAAACATTGTTAAAAGACATTAAAGCAGATCTAAATAATGGAGTGATATACTCAGTGTATCTTGAATACCTTAGATATCTTAAAGATGTAATTGTCTTCAATTCGACCTATAGATTCAATGCAACTTCATGGATTTATCTGACAAAATGAATCTAAAGTTTATAAGGAAAAACAAAAGCACAAGAACAGCCAAAATTATTCTGATAAAGAAAAAGTAAGAAGTATTTGCCCCTGCAAATATAGCATCAAAATTTGCTATAAAGCTATAGAAGTTAGCAGTTTGGTACTGGTACAGGTGTAGATAGATTGACCAAAGGAACTGAATAGAGAGCACGTGAACAAAGCCATATATATATATAAACTTGGCATATGTCAGAAATGGCACAGAAGATCCTAATAAAAGAATTGGCTAAAGATAAAACAGCATTTCACAGAAGTGGAAATATAAGTAGCTCATAAATATATAAAGAACTGCTATGTTATCAGTAACCAAGGAGATGAAAACCAAGACCCTCATACCTAATAGATTGACAGAAATTAGGAAGTCTGGCAAAAAAAGAAATAAAAGGCATACAGATTGGGAAGGAAGGAGTAAAACTCTATTTGAAAATGACAAAATTTTATATACAGAAAAATTCTAAGGAATCATACCCCCCAAAAAACTATTTGAAAAATAAGTGTTCGCCAAGGTTATAGGATACAAGACCAATCTACAAAAATCGATTGTATTTCAGTACACTAATGATGAACAATCTGATAATGAAATTAAGAAAATTTACTTAAAATAGGATAAAAATACTTAAATACTTAGGAAAAACTTTAACAAAAGAGGTACAAATCATGTACATTGAAAACTACAAAACATCACAGAAAAAATTAAAGAAGATAGAAAGACATTCATATTCACAGATCAGAAGATATTATTGTTAAGATGGCAGTATTACCTAAATTGATCTACAGATTCAACATAATCCCTATCAAAATTCCAGCTGCCTTTTTTGTATAAATTGACAGGTTAATTCTAAAATTTATATGAAAATTCAACAAATAGTGCTGAGACAACTGGACATCCACATGCAAAAGAATGACGTTCGACCTCTGCCTCACAACATGCACAAAAATGAACTCAAAATGAATCACAGACCTAAATGTGGTAAACTATATGAAACTCTTAGAGAAAGTTGTAGAGAAAAATTCTTTAAAACTCTTAGAAGAAACATACAAGTAAATTTTCATGACATTTTATGATTAGGCGAAGGATTCTTATAGATCACACCAGAAGCATAAATGACAAAAGAAAAAATGGATAAGTTGCACTTCATCACAATGAAAATGTTCATGATTTAAAGGACACTGAAGAAAATGAAAGAACAATCCACAGAACAGAAGAGGATAATTGCAAATCATATGTCTGGAAAGTAAGAGTCTAATATCCAGACTATATAAAGGACTCTCAAAACTCAATAAGGAAAAGACAACCCAATTTTTAAAAATGGGCAAAGGATTTGAATATACATTTCTCAAAGAAGATACACAAATGGCCAACAAGCATATGAAAAGATGCTCAACATAGTCATTAAGGAATTGCAAATCAAAACAACAGTGAGATACTGACTCATACCCGCTAGACTGGATATAATCAATAAGACAGAATAACAAGTTTTGGCAAGAATGCAAGAAATTAGAACCTTCATACTTTACTGGTGGGATTGTAAAATGGTGTAGTCATTTTGGAAAATTGTTTGGCAGTTCCTCAAAAAGTTAAACATAGTTACCATATGACCCAGCAATTCCACTCCTTAGTATATGTGCATGAGAATTGAAAGAATATTTCCCAAAGAAACTTGTACGAGAATGTTTACAGCAACATTATTCATAGTAGTCAAAAAGCGGAAGCAACCCAAATGTTCATCAACTGATGAATAGATAAACAAAATGTGGTATATCCATACAATGGATTTGACAATGAAAAGGACTAACGTACTGATACAAATCACAACATAGAAGAGCCTTGTAAACATGCTAAGTGAAGGAATCCGATCATAAAAGGTCATATGTTATATGTACAATTCCATTTATAGAAATATCTAGAATGGGAAAATACATAGAGAAAGTGGATTAGTCGTTGGTGGTGGCTTGAAGGAGGGGAGAATGCGAAGTGACTGCTAATGGGTATAGGTTTTTTGGCAGGAAGGTTTATTAGGTTATTAAGTATAAAATGTCCAATTTCCTTAAGTACTAAGTTTGACAGTTGTTATCTCTGACATTTCACTTTGACACTTCTTGTTTTAGTTTTATTGTGAAGGCAGAAGTCTTTCAAACGCATGTGTTGGCTTCTGATTATCTTCCAAAAATTTTTAGAGCACCTTTTGTGAAACCATGGATAATTCAAAAATTCATGTTATTTTTGAATATGAGTTCTGTCATGGAACCAATGTAGCACAGACAGCTCGAAATATCAATGAAGTGCTTGGGAAGGATGTGGCTAATAAAAGCACGTATGTCAATGGTTTGAGAAGTTCTCTTCTGGAGATTTTAATCTTGAAAATGTGACCAAAGTGGATAATGATGAACTGAAAGCTGCAGTGGAAGGGAATCTATCTCAACGTATGCATGAATTAGCAGCAAGGTTTGACTTTACTATTCCAACAATATTGGACCACTTGAAACAAATCTGCAAGCTAAAGAAGCTGGATAGATGGGTTCTACGTGAATTAAACAAGCATCAGAAGAGAAATCATCTCAAAGCTTGCCTTTCTTTGCTGTCACGACATAAAGACTACTGTTTCTACACTGTATTGTTATGTGTGATGAAAAATGGATTCTTTTTGACAATCCTAAGTGTTTGGCACAATGGATAAAGATGAAGTGCCAGAACACAGTCTAAAACCAAATATTCATCCAAAAAAGCCAATAGTGTCTGTTTGGTGGTCCAGTGCTGACATTATCCAATACAACTTCATGAAACCTGGTCGATTGGTTACAGCAGATGTCTACTGCAACCAATTAGATGAAATGATGAGGACGCTTTTTTGATTAAGCAGCCAAGATCAGTCAATAGAGACAGGCCAATCCTCCTGCAAGACAACCTTGACCAC
Organism: Propithecus coquereli; assembly: GCF_000956105.1. Taxonomy (NCBI): domain Eukaryota; kingdom Metazoa; phylum Chordata; class Mammalia; order Primates; family Indriidae; genus Propithecus; species Propithecus coquereli. Next base: position 346,341 of record NW_012153729.1, read on the forward strand.
ATGTTGCACAAACAATGTTCTCAAACTACAAAGGCTGGACTTGGAAACTCTCTGTTATCCACTGTATTCACCAGACCCTGCACCAACTATCAGTTCTTCCAGGCTTTTGACCATTTTTTGCAAGGAAAAATATTCAATTCTCAACCAGCTAGGGAAAACACCTTTCATGAGTTCAATGCCACTTGCGATTTCAACACCACTCACCCTCCATGGCTGCTGCCATAGATCCAGCCATTAATCTGTGCACATGACCCGAAACGTGTAGCTTTATAGTAATTAACATTTTATAATATTCAAATGCCATAAACTGGATTGCACCATAGGGAAAGATGATCACATCATCATTGCACCGTTTCCTTTATATAATCCAAAGTATCCTTCCTTTTGGTGAACAGCACGCAATGCAGAAAGTACTCCTAAATGCTTGTAATGGTGATTGTGAGTGTGTAATAAAATCTTTACTCGATCCAATGGGGCAAGTCTTGTTTTGGCACAGGATGTGGCAAGGTTTTTGTTTAAGGTGATGAAAATGTTCTAGAATTTGATAGTGGTGATAGATGTACAGCTCCACAAATATACTAGAAACCACTGAATTGTACCATTTAAAACTGTGAACTTCATATGTGAATTATATCTTACTAAAGCTCTAATTAAAAATACAATGCGCACCACCCGAAGGATGGACATATTTGAAACACGGACTTGGCGGGGGGGACCAAGGGCAACATACATAACCTAAGCATCTGTACCCCCATAATATGCTGAAATAAAAGAAAAAGAAAAAAAAATATAAAGTCTGACAATGCTAAGTATGGCTGAAAGTGTGGAACAAAAAGAACTCTTATATACTGTGGTGAGAATATTAAGTGTTGCTCTGGAAAACAATTAGGCATTATCCTGTAAAGCTGACCATTTGATTTATGAACCATCAATTCAGCACCTTCACATATGCCCTAGAAACTCACAAATATGCACCAGAAGGCATGTACAGGAATGTTTATAACAGTATGGCTCATGGAGGGAAAAACTTGAGGAGTCCAAGTGCCTATTTACAAAAGAATTGATTATTTTTATCTACTCACACACAATTGGATGTTCTAAAGCACTGAAAATAAAGGAAATACAGCTTCAAAGTAAACATTATGAATGAATCTTAAAAACAATGTGTGAAAAACAGCAAGTTGCAAGAAACTACATAGAGCATGATTATGGTTGTAAAACAGTTCAAAATTAGTAAAATAATACGTTAGAAATACCTACCCTAATTTTTTAAGCAAGACAATAAATAAAATTCAATTTAGTGATTAATTCTTAGGATGGGTCAGGAGATTGAGCTGGGGTTGGGAGGAAGCATACTGGTAAATGTGCTGTCATTTGTAATGCTAGATATTAAGTTGTCTGGTCAGTTCAGGAGGGTTCTTTGTCATGTTTCATAAACATTCAAAATGTTCTGTTCATTTGTATGTATTAATTATTACATACTTTAAACATTTCCAAGTAAAAATGATTGGCATTGTCAAAAGCAGCAGAGCAGTCTTGGGGACATGTCAGGAAGAAAATTACTTCCCCAGTAAAGAATTTGAGGCAAGTAATTCTTTTGGGCTCAAAGTGGAAGGATGAACAAGAAAGAGTAACTAGAATTGACTGTAAAAGACTGATCTTGGTAGCTGACTTTTCTAACTGCCTGACCATGCAGTTCTATAAGCTCAGCAATAGTAAAGTAACTTCTATCCACTTTAGATCATGCAAAAATACAGCCATGCTTTAGACCTAACATGACTCAGCTACTTCCCCTCCAAGATTTCAGTCTATCAAATTCTCCTTTTGATCACTCTTGCCTAGCCTTTTATTTTTGCTGTTTCCTCACGCATAAAGAGCCTGGTCTTTGTCTTTATTCCAGTGCTGACTCATTACTCTCTGATCTGTTGCCATCTTGAACTTCTACCATTCCTACACTGCTAAACCTCAGTCCCATTTAGTCTTTATTGTCCACTTTATCTGCACATTATAAAATAATGCCCAGGAAAGTTAAATGATTTGCCCATGGTCACACCACCCAGGTTGGTTTAACTTCAAAGCTCGTGCTTTTAACCACCATGCTCTATTGCTTACCACCTGGCAACAGTTGTTGGAATAGTCAATCAAAGCAACTTGAGTTAATGAAAAAGATGATTGGAGCAGATCTGAGGATCCAAGTGATAGGAAATTCAGCCACACAGCAACAAAACCAACTGGACACCTTGTTTTGTAGACTAAATGGGGGATAGGGCATGTTCTGTATGGGCATCATACTCATTGCTTTCACATGTTTCAAATATTATTTTTAAATGAAATGGTATAGTAATTCGAATTCAATATAGATGATCCTGGAAAACTAGGTAAGCTCTAGGTCATTCTAAATTAGGAACAGCTAATGATTAAATTAGGAACAGCTAACTCAAGAATGTCCTCCCAGCACCTATTCCAAACTCCAGATAATCCAGTATAGGAAGTAGAGCTTTTATTAAATATTGAGATCATTGTTTCATATTGAACTGCCTTTAAATCTAATGTAGCAGCTTCTTGTAAATATATTATTTCATAAAATTTCTAATTAATATGCATTACATTCTTTTTTCTTATACAAATGAGCCAAAAAGTAGAAAATTTTCCAAAACAATAAATAAAGTATTAATGGAATTTATGAGCATGCCAAATTGAGGCTTCTAACTCCTTGATTCAAAGCTTATGATTAAAATAATTTATTACTTGACCAAATAATGTCATTTGATCATTAAACATTATCACCATTTTTTGATCTCTGAAGTCTAAACTTGTGGTAGATCTTCTATCATCTTCCTAAAAGTACTATGCCACAGAATATGCCACTCATATGAAATTATATTAAGCATATTTAAAGTGTATATTATATATGTTAAAATTTGTTAAATATAGTGGTCATTTTACTTTGACATTTGTCAAATCATACATTAGATTTTGGTATAAAGCATAAGTGTCACAGACTTATAAAAATATTACAGAAGGTAGAGATTCTTAAAAAAATTAATTGACCCCATTTACATTGGGTCTTTGATGATAAATTCTTTTTTGCACATCAGAGAATAGTTGCTTCTTCCCTAGAGCAAAGTAAAGTTTTTTTTTCTCCCTCATTCTCTTAAAGTTTGTATTTCTGCCCAAGTAATAAATGAGTTTCAGTTTCTGTGGCCTTTGCTTCAGAGAGCTTCTCTGAGGGTGAGCTTTGAAATATGATTAGATCTTAATTCTTTAACTATTTCCATAAGCTTGTTTCACAGTTTGCTTTCTTATTCAGTGAGTGGGGTGGGGAAATGCATGTAAATCTTATGTGATCATTTATGGGTGTTAGCCATGTAAATATATGTTGCAATGGTAAGAAAATTAGTCCTTCTGAATTACTGTGAGGGAAGAAAATCAACTCTCCCATGTTATTCTTTACATTAACTGCCATTTAATATGTATTATTTTAGTCCACCATATTGACCAGAGTTATTAACTCTGTGTGGACAGAGAATGTATCCAGTACTAATCAGCATATTCAGAAATAAGGCCAAATTCAGGACTATGCACTTCTTAGAATGGATTCATCAGTATTTACTGATTATCACTTAGCAAATAGTGATATTGATAATGATATATCACAACCCTCTTCAAAAACTATTAATATCTAGTTTCTTCCTTCTTCAATAAATTTTGTGGCTTTTCCATTGGATTTTTACAAAATGAATAGGCAGGGACAAAAACGAGTTCCTAATTATTAGCCTCTGGTTTTGGGTAAAGCAACTATCTAAAATGATTCAGTCAATTTTCTAGAAATAAATTAAAACTGAAGAGTCATTAAATGTGGAACAGTGACATTTACAGATGTTCTTGCTATTTAGATTAGTTTGCCATTTTCTCAATTTGGGATTTATATGTAGTGATGGGAAAGAATTAATAAAAGTACCCTTTATTGTAATGACTGTAGCAAACTAAGAACTTATTCTTGACTCAAAGTAAGATTCAAAGGTCTTAGGATGCAACATCAGGAACTATATGTTTTTAATATCTATGTCCTCACCTGACACATAGTAGGTATTCAACAAATGTTCCCTTACTTCCTGCCACTCTCTTGTCCCGATTACTTTTTTCAGGAATGAGCTTTGAAATTACAAATGTGACCATCAGAAGTCTTGTAAATGGCAATCTGCCTGCTAATCTTCAATGAATTAGCTGATCTTGGAGAATGTCATAAACAAATTAGCATGATCAAGTCAAGGATGGATTAACCTTTTTTCAACATTCAGTTCAATAAACATTAAGTGCCTAATGAATGCAAAGCATTACGAATATTTCATTAAATGAACAACAGATAGAAAATTTATTCCAATAATTTTTAATCCATTTTGAAAGTTAAAGGAAATGGAAGTGAAAGTAAAGATAGTTCCTTGAAACTATTTGACATTCTGTTTGAGCAAGTATAAATGGCAAGGTACAATTATACATATAATCTCTAACTTAGCTTTTGTGTTTTAAACTAAGTAAAATTTTATTGTTTAGTCCAATGTTTGGGAAAAGTTATCATTATAACTGCAATGTGAGAAAGGTAGTATTTTTTTTGAATTGATATTAAATTATCTTTAAAGAGTTATTTTTGTCTAATCAACTTTCTTTAAATGTTTAAATTATGTTAAAATGTCTTAAGATATTCATGACATATAATACAAATTATATTTACCAAGATGAAAAATAGTTTAGATGCCCTCTTTCATAAACATTTATGCCCAATTTCCATTTTACCCCAAATTCTCTTTCTTCTCACAGAAGATATAGTAAAGTATGGTAAAGCATATTTTATATGTATTCATAAACCTTTCCACTTCTACCTCTCCCCTCTACCTTACCTTTAATATGCTAAATGGAAATGAAAAAATAGAAAGCTATCTTTTTCTCCAAAAGCTGTAAAAAAATATTACCAACTCAGCCCATATATACTTCTTTTTCATTGATTCACTAAACAATTTCCAAGCCAATACAAAAGGCAAAGCAATGATGCCAAAGCCATGAGCTCTGTTCATAACCTATTAGGAAAGATGAGACACATTTTTGAAAGACTGTAGAACACCCATGTGTATTACCAAGATTCTAAATACTGAAGGACAAAAAATAAATCACTTCTAAAGGATATGAACAAATAAAACAATGTTAGCATTTGAACTGGTCATGGCACATTGGTAGGATTAGAGAAAAACATTATGGCAGAGGGACAGAAACTGCAAAGCAAAAAGTAGTCTGGAAAATTCCATTAATGCATATTCATTATGTTTATTCATTCAACAGTTATTGATTGTGTTCTGTGTTGGCCTTGGGATATATCTGTGAACAGAATAGACAAAGACTCCTGTCTTTGAGGAATTTATGTCCTAGCAGGGTAAAGGCAGTGTTTGAGGATTTTTTGAAGCAGAAAAGAGATGTGGGTTCCATATCACTGAAGACCTTTAGTACCAGGCCAGGGAGTGTGGACTTGGTAAGCAAGATTCTTCAGCAGTACAATTACCAACAGTGATCCAGGGAAGAGTAGACATTGGCTAAATATGGAGGCAGGGAGACAAGTCAGGAGAATATTGTCAACATGAGATTGAGAAAGAAATGAATTGGGTAAAGTAGCGGAAATGTTATGGACCAATAAACTGAAGAAAGAGTAATGGTTTTAAATCCATGGGAGAGGCAGAATTGTGGTTCTATTGTGCCATAAGGACAATGCCACTCAAACTTCTTTTGAGTCATTTAGTCCTTTGAAAATATGTTGAAATATTTGGATTCTATTCCAGAAACAATACAGTATACCTAAAACTTTGCGTAAAATTTTTTTGGGGGATGGGGGTAGTTTCATGGACTCTTAGAGGCTATCCATGGCTCCAGATTAAGAATCTTCATGAAGGGGAGGAGAACTTCAATCACCAAACACTTATTGAGCACCTACTATTTAAAAGGCACTTGACACTGACCTTGGTGTGGGGGGTGGGGTGGAGGGATGATAAGCAACTATAGCACAGTGCCTACCCTTCAAGTATGTAGAACTGTAGACATGGTGAATGTTAATGTCGTTAGGGTGATAGCTTAGATGGAAATGGCCAGTAGGCAGATGGATACTCAGAACAGAGAGTCAGGAAATGTGGCCTGTAAATAGAGGTTTATTTGTTAGGATTAGAATCTCAGTGAGTCACATGGAAAACCCCCAAAACAGTGGCTTAAACAAGATAGTTTATTTCTCTCACACATAAAATATGAGCTTGGCCAGCCAGGTTATTATCTAGCTTGCCACTGTGCCATCACACTGGTGTAGCACTCATCTTTGTGGTCCAAGGTAGCATCAGAGGCCTAGGCATCAGGATGAGGGATGGAAAGTGGACAAAGAAGAATTAAAGTTCACATACGTACTGCCTCTAAAGGAAGTTCCCAGAAGCTTCCACACAACGTCTCCACTTATGTGTCACCTACCCGTGCAGGACTTGGTCGCATGGCCCACTCATCTGCAAAGGAAGCTGGAAAACGTAGTCTTTATACTGCACGGCAGGTGCCCAACCAAAAATTTATTCTTGTGGAAGAAGGAGAGAATAGGCATTATGGAAATAACTAGCATATTCCTTCTCACAAATAAAGAAATATGAATTCTTCTTATATTGGCAAAGATTATGTTAAAATAATTCTTACAAGTATGTAGTGTAATAGGCAGCTCAGCCAATTCTGTGTCTGGAATTTATCTTAAAAATACAGTCAGTGGTGCAATGAAACATTCTTGTATACAGTTATATACCACAGTTTATTTATAATGATAAAGTATTGGAAATAATCTAAATATCCAGCAATAGAGGAATGGTTCGATAAGTTATACTATATCCTGTCAGTATCTCAAATAAAAAAGAGAAAGCTGAATTGACTGCTTTCTATATAAAGGGCAACTGTGCTCGTCAGGCACAGTCTTTTCTGAGCAGAGCACGCTGTTAATCTCGTGTAGAGCTTTGCGGTGGAGTACAGGTGGGGGTGGGAGAACTTTCAAAGGCATCGCTTGCCATCATCAGGCAGAAGCGTGGTGACCTATGTGGGACTGTTGCTGGTTGATTGGCCCTCAGGTTTGCTGGTTGGAGCGAGTCCATCTCTGATTAGCTACCTTTCAGAAGCGAGGAGCTCACACCTCTTGGTCGATTGCAAAAGTGTGCTCACCAAAGCGAGTTGTCATTGATTAATTGAACAGGTTTAAAACCAGTTCTGATGGCGACTTGTTACTGTGGCTACAGAACAATCAGTCTTTTCCTGAATTTGTGAGAACATTTTTTAAAATTCTCAAGCCATATGATGAAATGCTAAGCTTTTGAAAATTAGGTTTTGAAATAATTTTAATTATATGGGAAAATGATAAAAATGCTTTTGCTTTCCTGCCCATCTCTCCTCTCAGCCCCCTTGCTCCTCGTGTGGAGGCACACTGATCTGAGTGGGCACATTGCCTGGGCCGTGCTTGCTGGGCAGCAGAGTCCCTGTGTGCCACTTCTGCATGGCTCTGTCTTCTTCTGCTTCCTCATCCAGGCCCCACAATGATTACAGGGCTGGAGCCTGTCCAGGGTCAGCCCAGTCATCTCACTGTCTCCCCTTAGGCCTAAGTGGGCTTGCTATTGCTTCAGGTTCCTGTACCCTGCTGTCGGCCAAATGATGGTCAAATGTTAATTTCCAAGCTTGGGGGGAGGGGTCTTTACTTCATAAGGCCCAGAGACTTAGTCTCATGTTCCCGCCCACTCACCAGATCAAGGGTACTGGGCACGGAAGCAGCTTAAGTGGTATACCTGCAAAGGTATATCTGGCCATAAACTCAGATGTGCATGCTTCACTATGATCGCAGTTTCTGTTTTGAGTCCCCACGTGGCTGTGTAGCAGAAACTTGGTGCTTTTCCTCCATTACCTCAGACCTCAGCCACTCCCCACCTGCCCAGGATGGCATGTGAGCCCCGGCGGCTCTGTCCTGCCTAGCGTGGTGGACAAGGTGGGACCTCTGATGCCCGTATTGCCTACGCACTTAGGCATCCACGGCAACATCTGTTGTCCCCGCTGATCTTTGGTTGCTGATACAGGTCACATCTCCATCATCCCTCGAGGAAGCTCTTTGAAAACTCTTCAGACCTGGGATGTAGCTGGATATTTCTTTGCTATGCCCATGCTGCTCTCAGACACCCAGGAAATTTCTTATTCTTCCTGTCTATGGTCAGGGAGAGGGGTGAGCTCACAGGAAAAGGTGCAGCAGTCTTGCTGGCCTGCATAGACACACACACACACTGCCACGCCTGCATCTCCCCTACAGCATGCCAGTGTGGCCCCGAGCTCTAGGGCCCACAGCCTGGTCCATCCTACTCTCAGAGGAACCGCTCTGTGGGGCTTCTATGCTTCCCCCTTTCCCAGACTTAGCGAAGAAGGCAGGGCAAAAAAGAGGGCTTTTTCTCAGGAACAAACTCACAGGTAGGTATTTCCTTTCACCATTTCACTCTGCCCCATTCCCCGCCCACCCCCACTTGGGGACTCTTTTCTCGTCTGGGGGTGGAGAGGGAGTGGGAATGGGGGAAGCGGGTAGGGTAAAACCAACCCTGATGTGCTTGTACGCCCCAATCTAGTCACTCAGGTTATTGTTAAAAGCCAAAAATTGACTCCTTTATTTTCTCTGTACTTCTACCATGTCGTCCTTTTCTGTGAGGCAGGGAAGGTGTTGTAGAGTGCCAAGTGGGGAGGGCTGAGTCAAAAAAAGTACCAGGTTTAAGACTTCAGAAGTATCCAGCTGCCGCAAAAATATAGTATATAGAAAAATCACTAACCACTGAGTGATATATTACAGGAGATATTCACCAAATATATTTCTTAGTTTTTCCGCAATGAGCATATATTTACTTTTTTAAAAAACAGCTTTATTGATGTGTAAATTACATACCCAAAAAATTCATGTTTTAAGTGTACAGTTCAATGCTTTTTAAAAACAAATTTACAACCATCATCACAATCCGAATTTACTTATAGAATCAGAAGTAAATGAATGTTATAAAAATGACCTCATTATAGCAGTAAAAAGGTAGTTGGCAAGTTGAATAGAGGGGACAGGGTGAAATTTCAGGTCACTAAGTAAAGAATGGGGAGTCACCCAGGAGCTCCGTGAATATTTTTTGAACTAATAAGGAAATGAAAATGGAGGAACAGGGTAGAGATTACCTTTCCAGAAATGTGCCTGTGAAGGAAGGAAAGAAAGCCCAGAGCCTCAAATCTACCAACCGTGCTTCTTCAAGCTTTTAGACCCTTGCAGAGGTCCCTCCTGTCATCTGAGACTTTCTCCTCTTTTGTTCAATCGGTTGACTCCTATCTATTCTTAGCTGTGTAACATCAGACAAGTTTCTTAACTTCTCTCTCAGTTTCAGTGAGAGTAATAATAGTGCTTACCTCACAGTTTTTGAGAGGTTTAGATCTGTTAGTATGTGTAAAGCATTTAAGCAATATGTGTCAATAGAGAAAGAGAGAAATAAATAATAGTTGTTTTGTTGTTGTTGCAATCATCATCATCATCATCATTATCATCATTATCCTTTAATATTCACCTCCTTACAGAAGCCTTCTCTGATGTAAGGTATCTCATATTTTTTCCTTAATAACACCCTGTGCATATCTCTTTCATGATACTTATTATGCAGTATTTTATTTATTCACTCATCTATCTCCTCCCCAACTGAATTAAATCTTTTACTTCTATAAACATACAGTGCCTAACACCGAGGAGGTACTCAAGGTAAATGTTTTTGAAACTAACATGATGCACAGACATCTTTCAGGATTTCAGAAAAGGCCATGTGTGTGGGATTATATGTGTGTATGTAGGTGAAAAACTGGCCTTTTTACAATCACATGGAAACGTGTCAATGTAGGGGAAAATACTGGTGCTGTGAAAGGAAGGGGGCCTGGGGAAATCTGATGCCACAAGGCTGTTGACAGTGGTAAGAGAAGTAGAATCCATGCTTTGGTGGAGGAACGTTGCTCCTATAACCAGTTACTGTGATATAATTTCTGCCACTCTGTTTTCTGCTGATAAAATTCACTAGTGAAATCACCTGAGACTGGATATAGGGGTATATTTGTATGTAATAGGTATAAGGCTCTTTGAGTTTTCTATTTCTTGAGTCACTTTTGGTAATTTGTATCATTTATGAGATTTATCCATTTTATATAAATTACCAAACATTTATAAATATGTTCGTAATATTTTCTTATTATCCTATTAATGTCTATAGAGTCTGATATATCTGTTCTCTCTCTCTCATTACTGATATTGGTAATTTGTGTCTTCTTTTTCTGATTAATCTAGCTAGAAATTTATCA
>NW_012153729.1:358092-358670 GCF_000956105.1 Propithecus coquereli
CCACTTCATTGTTAGTTTTTATATTTGTTGATCTAGAATGTTCCATGTGCACAGAGGAGAATGTGTATTTTGCTACTGTTGGATGGAAAGTTCTATATATATATCTGTTAGGTCTATTTTGTCAGATTAATTTTCTATCTTGCTGATCTGTCCATTTTTGTAGTGGGCTATTGAAGTCCCCCACTATTATTGTATTGCTATCTATTTTCCCTTCATATCCACTAATACTTGCTTTATATATTTGTGTGCTCCGGTGTTGGGTTCAAATATATTTACATATTTACTTGTTATGTACTCTTGATTATTCTCTTTTTCATTAAATAGTGACCTTCTTTGTCACTTATGGTCGTTTTTGACTTGAGGTCTATTTTATAAATATAGCCACCCCTGTTCTCCTTTGTTTACTATTCGCATGGAATATCTTCTTCCATCCTTTCACTTTCAGCTTGTGTGTGTCCTTAAGACTAACTTGAATCTCTTGTAGGCAACATAGAGTTGAATCTTGGTGTTTTTTTTTAATTCCTTAAGCCATGCTATGTCTTTTGATTGGAGAATTTAATCCATTTATATTCAAAGTA
>NW_012153729.1:358738-396783 GCF_000956105.1 Propithecus coquereli
ACTACTCTTTTATAAGCTTTTTCAGTTGGAAGTTTATACCACTTATTTTAGAACTTCCTTCTTTGCTGTTAGAAGAATTCAAAGCTAAAAATTTCCTCTAGGTACTGACTTAGTTGCATTCTACAAATATATACTTTAATTTTCATTCATTTCAAAGTATTTTCTAATTTCTTTTATGATTTATTCCTTGACTCAGATTACTATGTGTATCTTTTATTTGCCAAATATTTGGAGAATATCAGACACATTTCTGTTATAGATTTCTAATTTAATTTCATTGTAGTCAGAGTATGTACTCTGTATGAAATCAATCCATTTTAAATTTATTGAAATTTGTTTCATGGCCCAGAATATGGTCTATCTTGATTAATGGTCAAGTTGGTTGATAGCAATTTTGAAATCATCTATATCCTCACTAATGTTTAACTTACTTGTTCTATCAATTACTAAGAAAGGAGCATGGAATTATCCTCAATTAAAATTTGTGAATTTGCCTATTTTTTCTTTCATTTCTGTCAGCTTTCACTTCATGTATTTTGAATATCTTAAAATTAAGTACATATATATTTGTTGTTATATCATTTTTATGAATTAAATTTTGTCTCTGACTAGCTTGTTTGTTCTGAAATCTACTTTGTTTGATATTAATATATTCACTCCACTTTTCCTATGATTGTAGTTGGCACAGTACATCTTTTTTTATCCTTTCAATTTTAACATTTTCAAAAAATGTTTTTATGTGTTTTTCTTGAAAACACTATGTAGTTACACATTATTTCAGAATCCAGTCTAAAAATCTTTGTCAATTAGTTGGAATTTTTAGATCATTTATATTTAACATAGTTATTGATATTGTTAGATTTTAATCTACCATTTTTCTATTAGTTTTCTATTTGTCTCTTCTTTTTTCCATTTTCCTACCTTTTATTGGATTAATTAAGTACTTTTTAATTTTCCATTTTATTTCTACTACTGGCTCATTAAATATACCACTTCATTGTTAGTTTTTATAGTTGTTGATCTAGAATGTTCCATGTGCACAGAGGAGAATGTGTATTTCGCTACTGTTGGATGGAAAGTTCTATATATATATCTGTTAGGTCTATTTTGTCAGATTAATTTTCTATCTTGCTGATCTGTCCATTTTTGTAATGGGCTATTGAAGTCCCCCACTATTATTGTATTGCTATCTATTTTCCCTTCATATCCACTAATACTTGCTTTATATATTTGTGTGCTCCAGTGTTGGGTTCAAATATATTTACATATTTACTTGTTATGTACTCTTGATTATTCTCTTTTTCATTAAATAGTGACCTTCTTTGTCACTTATGGTTGTTTTTGACTTGAGGTCTATTTTATAAATATAGCCACCCCTGTTCTCCTTTGTTTACTATTCGCTTGGAATATCTTCTTCCATCCTTTCACTTTCAGCCTGTGTGTGTCCTTAAGACTAACTTGAATCTCTTGTAGGCAACACAGAGTTGAATCTTGGTGTTTTTTTTTTAATTCCTTAAGCCATGCTATGTCTTTTGATTGGAGAATTTAATCCATTTATATTCAAAGTAATTATTGACGTGTAAGGACTTGCTACAGCCATTTTTTTTAATGTTTTATGGTTTTTTTGTAGATCCTTTATTCCTTTCTTCCTCTCTTGTTATATACCTTTGTGATTTGGTGATTATCTATAGTGCTAAATTTTATTCCTTTCCCTTTATTGTTTGTATATCTGCTATAGTATTTTGCTTTGTGGTTAGGGCACTTACATAAAACCTCTTATAGTTATAATAGACTATTTTACACTGATAGCAACTTAATTTCAGTCATGTACAAAAACTCTGAACTTTTACTCCCTACTCATAATTTATATTTCTGGTGTCACAATTTATATCTTTTTATATTATATATTCCTTAACAGCTTATTGTAGCTATAGTTATTTTTGACTGTTTTGACTCTTAACCTTCTACTAGATAGATATATGACTTACAGAGCACCATAACTGTATTGGAGTATTCTGGATTTGACTATATATTTATCTTTACTAGTGAATTTTATCCTTTCATATATTTTCATGTTAGTAATTAGTGTCCTTTCATTTACACTTGAAGAACTCCCTGACGCATTTCTTATAAGACAGGTATGGTGGTAGTGAATTTTCTTAAGTTTGACGTATCTGGGAATGACTTTATTTCTCCTTCATTTTTGAAGGACAGCTTTGCTGGGTATAGTGTTCTTCACTGGCCATTTCTTTCACCACTTTGAATATATCATTTCATTCTTTCATGACCTGTAAGGTTTCTACTGAGAAATCCACTGATAGTCTAATGGTGATTCCCTTATATGTGACTTGACATTTCTCTTGCTACTTTTAAATTTTTCTCTGTCTTTGACTTTTGACAATTTGATTATAATGTGTCTCAGAGAGGACCTCTTTGGGTTGAATCTGTTTGGAAACCTTTGATCTTTATGGATCTGTATGTCCATCTCTCTCACAAGACTTAGAAGTTTTCAGCAATTATTTTAGTAAATAAGTTTTCTATCCTATGAAATAATTTCTGTCTCAAAATGCAAATGTTTGTTTGCTTAATAGTGTTCCATAAGTTCTGTAGGCTGTCTTCACTCTTTTTCATTGTTTTTTCCTCTGACTGGGTAATTTCAAGAGACCTATAATATTACAAAAATATTTCAAAACATTTATAATATTCACTGTGGGAATATAGCCAAGATCTTGGAGGCAAAACTCACAAAAGCCCAGCACCACTGTGGCTGCTTATGGGCCATGTTAGAACCTACAGCAAGAGGGATCCACTTGACTGAGACTCCCCATTGTGGGGAACAGATGAATAGAAGGACTCCAAAAACCCTTACTACTGGGAACTCTTAACAACACATGCTGCTGTCACTGCTGCCCCAGCCCCTTACTGTGTAGGCCACCGAGGCACTCACAGTCATCACTATCATTGATCATGGCTGAAGAAACTGCATAGTGGCTCTATCATTTCATCTACTCAGAAGCAGACCTACCACACCCTTTCCAACTGGCATCATCTGATTTTTCTTCTCTACTGATAGGTCTTTCTCTTCAGCCTACAAACATGCTGTTAGTTTTCCCATCTTACCAAAAACCAAAACAAAACAAATCAGCCCTCCATTCACCCACTTCTACCTGCTGCAGCTTCCACCCCATTTCTCTCCTTCCCTTTGTAACAAAATTCTGAACCAATTGTCTGTATTCTACCCTATTGCCTCTCCTCTCCTTATCCCTTAAACCCCCTCTAATCCAGCTTTCATCCCTCACAATACAAGAAAATTTCTTTTATCCTTATCACCAATGACCTCCATGTTGCCAAACCTATGTGATCAATTCTTAGTCCTCGCTTTATATGACCTCTCTGTAGCATTTTACATGGCTTACTAGTCCTTGGACCACTTCTCCACTTGGCTCAGGATTCCATATTATCCTGATTTCTTATCTCTCGGGCTTTTGCTTCTGTCTGCTTATTTCTTCATTTCTGCAGCCTCCTAACATTTGCAGACCCAGGGCTGAATATCTTTAGGCTTCTTTTTTATATACACTCGATGTCTTGAGATCAAGTATAATTTCTGAATTTGTACTTTTAACCTAGACCTCAAACCATAAACTCAAGACTTGAATACCCAAATATTCACCTCAACACTGGATGTCTAATAGGCATCTCCAAGCTTAATAGGTCCAAAACTGATCTCTTGATCTTCCTCCCAAAACCTATCCGCCCATAGTTTTTCCATGTCAGGTAATGACAACCTCTAGTTACTTAGGACAAAAATCTTGAAGTCATCCTTGACTCATTTCTTCTATCATACAGTATATGAAATTGGTTCTACTTTCAAATTTTTCTCAGAATCTGATCACTTCTCACCACCTCTTCTGTTGCCATCCTGGATTATTGGTGGTAGCTTCCCAGCTGGCTTCTCTGCTTCATTCTTGCCCCCAAACAAAAGCTGGAGTGATTTATTAATATTTATTAATATTAATATATGTAAGTCAAATTATATATTTCTTCTATACTGAAAACCCTTTAGTGGCTCTCCATTTCACTCATATTAAAAGCCAGATTCCTTACAGTCATGTGCAACACTATGCAGGATTGGGCCCTTGTTCTCTCATGGCCCTTGTCTTTTCTGAGGGAGATATTGCCTGCTGATCCAACCACACTGGCCTCTTGCTGTGTCTTCCACGTGCTATGCATACCTCAGGGCCTTTGCACTGGCTCTTTCTGCTCCCTGGATTGGTCTTTCCTTAGAGTTCAGCATGGTTCCCTCATCTCCTGCAGGTTTTTGTTCATACATCACCCTTTCAGGGAGGCCTTCCCTAACTTCCATATTTTTAAAATTATAAAATACCTCCTATTTTTTATCACTTTCCATCTTCTTTTCCTGCTTTATCTTTCTCCATGTCATTTGCACCATCTAAAATAGAACTTTTAAAAGTTATTTTGCTTATTCTCTGGGACAGAAGCTCCATAAAAACAGAGATTCTTGTCGGTTTTGTTAACTGCTATAGTCCTGGCTGCCTAGAATGGATGAATGAGTTGGATATTTAGTCATAAGGGAACTTAACTTAGTTTGTAAGATTTTAGGGCCTGCCAGCCACAAGCTCATGAAGAGTAACTGTAACCAAGACACAGGCTTTCCTGCATTAACCAGTGTCTCTGACTCTAACTTTTTTTGGGAAAAGTTATCTTAATCTTTATGACACTGTAATTAATTTTTAGATTTTCTAGTGGGTAAATATTTTTAAAGCACTCATAGTGTGTGCCTGGCACATGGTATGAGCTCTACAAATGTTTATTTAAAAAGTAACAAATCCTTTATCAAGCATTTTGTGATAAATAATGATGACAGAATGTGAAACAAATAAACCTCAAGAGGTTCAGAGTGGCCCTAATTCTATAATGGAGAGTGGCTTTATTAATTATAGAGCTGGAATACAGACTGATGGCTTAGAAAAATAGCAATACTCCCATGCCCTCTCTATTCTGGGAAAAACAAAACTATTTCTGTACTCAGTGGGATTATAAATACACAGAGATTTATGGAATAAACTCTAAAGAATTGCTTTTGAACTTAAGTCCATAAAACATATGCTTATGAAAGGAGGTATGGACTGAGGTAACAGAAAAGGAAAAAGGTTTACATGGTATCCATTCATTAAGTGAACACTGATGCCCCAGGCACTATGTTAGGGGCTAGGACCTGCCTTCTGGAATTTCACAATCTTGGAGAGAGATACAGGCTAACCAGCAATTACCAGTTCAGCCTTAGTGCTAGGAAAGAGTTATGTCCAGAGTGGGTTGAAAGCACAGAATTGCTTTCTCATCCCATTTGCAATATAAAAATAAAGAAATCATTTGCTGCCAATTAAACATAATGGACAGAACTCACCTGTTTGTCTCTACTCCCTGAGGAAGTCCCATCAAAATGAAGTAATAAAATCGAAAAAGGCATGAATCAGTGTTTTTTAACCTTGGCTGAATATTCAAAATAGAGCATAAATTTTTAAAATTCTAGTACCTAGGCCGTACCCCAGATGAATTAAATCAGAACCTCTGGGGGTGGGACACAGGCATCAATATTTTTATGCTATAATTTTTGCGGAGAGAACAAGAGGGGAGACAACAGAACACATAAGAAATCAACAGCATTTGAGAGCCTGAGAAGGGGCTGGACCTGTAATGGACTTAGCAGAACTGAAAGTACCAAAAACCAAACAGTTTCTGGGGCAAAGGAGGCTTGGAGGATGCCAATTAGAAGCAGCAAGATCTTTCCTGTAGCAGAACTTTGGAAAGGCTCAGGAATCGGAGGGACAGAGCATGGGGTGGACCCAGGAACAGGAGGGCTGGTTGGAAGTCTGCAGGGGGAGCAGTCAGACGACCCAGATTTTACCCCAAGACTGCCCCCTCCCCCACCCCTAGTTTGCTGTCCGGAGAGACGGGATGAGAGAGGGGACTCAGGTACAGTTAAGGGCAAATACGAACTAGGCTTATGTGAAAATCGCCCTCCTGAACTCTGAGGTGCCCTTCTGAAACCTCGGCAGCCAGATCCGTGCTGCCTGGCAGTAAACTGGAGGAAGCAGCTCTGGGCAGACTGGTCCCAGAGCAAAGTCCAGTCAGATCCTGGCACAGGAGAGTGCAGGCCCCTCTCTAAACCCTGAGGGGATGTCTGCCCACCCACAAACCCATAAACACCCAAGCTGCTGCTGCTCAGCTTTAGAGGCCTCACTTTCCATTCGAAAGGATTCGAAAGATCGCCAGACACTTGAGGAAAGTGTCCGAAGTGAAAGACAAAGACCAAAGCAGACTGGCAAAAGTAAATAAATAAAGGGAACTCAGAAAAACACACTCTAGTGAGCAGAAAAAAATTAGAGCTATATGTGGATAGATAGTTATGGACGCAGAGAGAGATCAGTGACAGATAGATGCTAGGTAGACATAGACAGTGACATTAGATTACTGGCCTCAGGAGAAAGCAGGAGGATGCTGCAAGCATTGCGAGAGGTGTGCTAGCTGATGCAGCACCTGCGCTCTGCAGCCAGACTGTGTGGCTTTGAGTCCTGGCTCCGTCACTTCCTAGCTGTATGATATGGGCAAGTTACTTAACCTCTCTGTGCCTCCGTTTCCTTATCTGTGAAAAGGGGGTAGTGATGATGCTGGTGATAGAACAAAAAGGAACTCTTGGAAATTATGAATATGATGGCAGAATAGAAAGTTTTAAAGTAAGAATTGAGGAAAACTCTAAGAATAATCAAAAAAACAAAGACATGGAAACTAGAAAGAGCAAGAGAAAGATGATAAACCTGAGAAGTACAACAATCAGAGTTGCAGAGAGAGAGAGAGAGAGAGAGACAGACAGACAGACAGAGTGACGGAGAGGAAGTCACAAGAGTAATAACCAAAACCTTTCCCAGAAATGAAGAACATAAGCTCAGATTGAAAGGGCCTCCTTGGTGCCCGCATGTTTGATGGGGAAAAGGCCCAGTCTAGGGCATGTCACTGTGACATTTTTGAACACTAAGGATAAAGTGACGATCCCCAAAGCTTCCAGAGATTGAGAAGCAGGTCACATACAAAGAACTGGACTTGAATGGCAGAGGAGATAATCAAGCTCTAAGCAATGTGGACTTGTTCTGGAAAGGCCACTCTAGTTGTTCCAGGACATAAAAGTGGTTTGAGTTAGTTAGGTGTATTTATCACTTCAAAAAATAGCTCTTGTGTGGTAGGCAGAGTGGGGGACTCAGCTCTGCTCAGTGAATCTAAAAATCTCATATCTGCCTTTGTCCAGGAGCATCTATTTCCTTGGTTTTTAAAATAAAGTGAAAGAGTATAAATTTACTCTTTCTTTTAATTTCTTCTAAATTTACTCTTCTTTTCCTCCTCCAATTCCCTCTTCCCTCTTTCTTTTTCTTTCCCTCTGCTTTGTTTCTTCTCCCTTTCCCTTATTTTACCTTCTGAACCTTCACACTTTTGTTGTGCCTATTTCTGTCTCTCCTTCTCCCTTTCTCTTTCTATCCACAGAAGTCTTATGTTTGTCTAATAATTGGCAGAAGAGATTTTTTTTTTTTTTTTTTTTTTAAGTGATGAATAGTTGGCTTTAGATCAAAGACAAGCCCTGTGGTTTTCTGGCTGCCCAAGAAGGGCGGTGCAGCTGGCAGGCATCCCAGCTGCCTGGTGATAGGCATGTGGAAGAGATACCAAGCTCACAGGTCACTGTGTGTGTGTTCATGTTCGTGTGTTTTGCAGGCTAACAGCAGGCTGAAGCAGATTGAGAAGGAATATACTCAGAAACTTGCCAAATCTTCACAGGTAAGCAACATTAAAAGAAACAAAATAAGGTAAAACCAAAACAAAAATAAAACCTATACATAAAAGCCTTTGTACTTTAAACTTAATTCTTTTCAGTTTTTTGTGGATTAGTATCATATTTTTGATGGGTATAAAATACATAGTATGTACTTTTAGTATTCGTCTTATTAAAAATCAAGAAAAATTAGGCATATTGAACCATTTGAACCAACACACACACACACACACGCACACACACACATATACACATGCATACACACACACACTCAGATGTTGTAAAACCAGCTTGTACACTTGAACAAGCCCAGGCTGAAATATGTTTCACAAGGGCAGGAGATACACACCTACATTTGTGATGTGAGCAGTTTGATACCATCTGTGCTTTTTTGCAATATTTCATTTTGCTGCATCTAAAAGCTACTTGAAACAAAACTCAGAATGGCAAATAATTCTAGGTTAAGTCAGCAACTCAACTGTTGACTCCATTTGGGAAAAAGAGGATTATCAATTCCTACATCCTTACCTTGCTGTTTATAGTTACTATAGTAGTTTTAGGGTAAGAAAGACCAATAATTGAATGCTTGTCTCTACTTGAAGTATGATGCTCGGAGTACTTTTTCTGCATAAGTTGTTATAATGATATTCAGTAGTGTCATTTAGGGAGTTGCAAGCATTCCTTAGTTGTATGAGTAATTCTAGAACAAATAAATACTACTTTTCTTCATTTTGCAGATGGCTAAATTAAGCCATTTAATTTTAAGGACATCATATCTAATAATTTTTAAAATCAGCTTATCTTAGTATTTTTATATGTATATAGTGCTATGTGGTAGTAAACTGGAATTTAGGTATCATCCTACTACCTAATACCACATAATAGCAGTAATAACAACAAAACAATAATAATACCTAACATTTATGGGGCAATAGCCCTATTGACTCATTCACTCGTCATTCACAATAACTGGTGTTAGAAACTATTATTGGCCCCATTTTTCCAGTTAAGAAAATTGAGCCTCAGAGAGACGAGATCACACAAGTTAGTAAATGACTAAGCCAGGGCCCAGCCTGGATCTGACTTCAAAGTAGAAGTTCTTAACCTTGATACTACCAGCCTGGCCCAAACCCTTAACATTTTTAATATGGCAAGACTCCAGTGATGGTTATCGTGAAGTTTCTTCAATTCTATAATTATTTCTAAAATGTGCATATTATATAATTCAAATCCCATTAGGAAAGCAAAAAGTCTTTGTCAAAGCAAAGAGTCATATATGTTTATATAAGAGATGATGATTATGTCTTGATTGCCATTATTCCAACTCTTCAGAAAAGAACATGGAGAAATATCCTTTTTAATCCACTGAAAAATATTATTACAATTAAAATAATTCTTATTACTCCAAAAATTAATATTTAAACTAAAGCATAAAGAAAAAAATCCCCAATTGGCATACCCTAATACTCTGCTTATTTTGTTTTATGGTAAATGAGGGAGGCAGACCGAGAGTGAGATATAAGATAGCCAATAAAAATGCCTAAATAATGAGAGTGTAAACAAGAGTATTTAAATTTCTCTAAAGGAATGTATGAAGAAGCCTGATTAGTTGATATTAAAGCAAATTAGATGTGAGTTAGTTCAGAAGAAAGCCTGAGCTTTGGAGTCCACAGACCTGGATTTGAATACCAGCCCTACCACTTCTGTGACCTTGAGCAAGTTAACTGCCCTCTTTGGAATTCAATTTCCTCATTTGTCAAATGGGAGAGCAGTGCTTACTTCATAGGGTGGTTTTACTATTAAGTAAAACAATGCCAACAATGTGTTTAGTACAGTGCCTAGTACAGACTTAGTTATTATAATAGCAGTACTAAAATTGCAATGGAGAAAGGAAAGGAGAGAGGGAAGAATGAAAAAAGGCCTGGAAGGGGGCAGAAATTAATTTCTTCAGATACTATGGTTTTGGGTGTTCAAGAATTCATAAAATCTTGGCCTGGCATGGTGGCTCACGCCTGTAACCCTAGCACTCTGGGAGGCCAAGGCAGGATTGCTCAAGGTCAGGAGTTCGAGACCAGCCTGAGCAAGAGCGAGACCCCGTCTCTACAAAAAAATAGAAAGAAATTAGCTGGATAACTAAAAATATAGAGAAAAAATTAGCCGGGCATGGTGGCGCATGCCTGTAGTACCAGCTACTCAGGAGGCTGAGGCAGAAGGATGTCTTCAGCCCAGGAATTTGAGGTTGCTGTGAGCTAGGCTGAAGCCACGGCACTCTAGCCCAGGCAACAGAGTGAGACTCTGTCTCAAAAAAAAAAAAGAATTGATAAAATCTCCCTGCTAAGTTTGGAGAGGCATGGGATTGCTAACTATGTTCCCAAGTAAAGACATGAAGGAGAAGGAGAAGGAAAAACCAACCAGTAACTATTATATAACCATCATTTCATAAATGAGAGGACAGTGCAACAACAAAAAAGAAAAACAAATCTTAGAAAGGGTGTAATAACATAATAAAAGTCCATCCTTCTCATAAAAGGTAGGGTGAGACTTTACACTGATATTTCATTTGCCCGCCTCTGAATACATATAAGTATTTATGTGTATATAAATGTATGTATATGTATTATGTCTGTCAACTGGCATTTGAGAAACATTGGTCTACAATGCCAGTCAGTTCAGAGAAACATACCAGATTATTTTAAAATGAACATTATAAAGCAGGACTGTGGATTGACTTTTTCCACAGCATCAGCCCAAAATAGCTCTACTTTTGTTTCCTAAAATATTAATTTTTAATCTCTATATGAAAATGCTCTAATCCACTTCTTTCCTTGAAGTTAATACAGTGTTAACATTAATAGTGGTAGCATTTTGTTTTATGGTTTTTAATTATGACCTTAATTATGATTCAATCAAAACTAGAAGGTTTTGTGCTGAGCGTGGTGATTCACACCTATAATCCTAGCACTTTGGGAGGCCGAGGAGGGAGGATCACTTGAGGCCAGAAGTTGAAGACCAGCCTGGGCAACATAGCAAGAGAGACCCCCATCTCTACAAAAAATAGAAAAATTAGCTGGGCATGGTGGCGCACACCTGTAGTCCTAGCTATTCAGGAGACTAAATCAGGAGGCTCACTTGAGCCCAAGTGTTTGAGGTTATAGTGAGCTGTGATCATACCACCACACTGCAGAGCAAGATCCTACCTCTAAAAAAAAAAATTAAAAAAAAAAACTGGAAGGTTTTGATTTCAATATGATTGTATATATTAGCTTTCATTTTTCTTGGAAACTTTTTACATTATCATTCTATGAAAAGGATAAATTATCTGAATATAATTTGCCAGGTGATGGTTTTTTCTTATTTATCATGATTGTAATTCTACTACTTAAATATTTGTGGAGTGCCAGTTATGTAGACTGTGCTCAGGTGAAAATAGTCTATTTTCTTATACTCTAGGTCTACAACCAGTAGAGTTTTGTTCCTCACCTGAAGCACGTTCATCTGATTAGTATGATTATTTCTCAATTTTAAAGTAAATATTAAATTTTGTTTTAAAAATTATCCTTATTTTTGCTACCTCTCTATATCCATCTTATCTGTCAGTCTTTCTACCATTTGTCTGTTTATCAAGCCAAGGTGTTTCACCTGAAATGTTTTGATATTCTCTCCCTTATATCACCTTCATAAAAGGTTTTAAAAGTAGCTTTCCAAAGATAATCTCATTATTTCCCCCAAAGGAATCTCATTATTCCCCCAAAGAATGTAAGATTTGATTTTCCACACAAAAACAAGCATGCCCTCCTCAGAACATCCTGTACTTCACTTGTAGTCCCTTCCAAAACCTGCATTTATTTCTTTTTGATGTAT
This sequence comes from Propithecus coquereli, assembly GCF_000956105.1. Taxonomy (NCBI): domain Eukaryota; kingdom Metazoa; phylum Chordata; class Mammalia; order Primates; family Indriidae; genus Propithecus; species Propithecus coquereli. The sequence continues at coordinate 370,437 of NW_012153729.1, forward strand.
TTTTTTGTCCTAAATCTTCTGAAAATGAGAGATGTCCCTGTTTCATGCCCTTGTGATCATTTGAAATATCCCAAAATATTTTTATCTTCAGTCTTTGGTCAGTTACAAGCTAGTCTCAGTCTTAGGGTTTTTTAAAAAATTACTTTGTACTTTAAAAATATATTGTATGAAGGCTGTTGTGGATATATGAATCTACACATGATAAAATTGCACAGAACTAAACACACACACCCACATGCACCCTCTATGGAATTAAACCCACCTCTTCCACAGAGTAGTTGTTTACTTAGCTTAAAACATTGAAATCATGAGTTATTTTTTACTTACTATTTGGCCCCATCTTCTCATGAAAGATCAATCTTAAGTTTCATGCTAGGCCAAGGAAATATGGCTCTTTCTTATCCCTGGCTCCTCTGGCTCTGGGACTGTTAGTCGATTATTCTGTGCATCAGTTTTTGGCATTTACTATAAGAACTTAACCTTTTCTATTTCACGGAAGAGCTATGAGAGTTAATTGAATTGATACCACAATGGAAGCAATATTTAATCAAAATTCATAAAATAGATGAAAACTTCATTCTCAGTAAATGAGTACCTCTACACATAGCAGAAGGTTCAAGTTTGCATTTAATAATATTGACATACTGCTATTGTGTATTTTGTCATTTCACAATTGTCTTAATATTTGATTATTTACAAATTCTAAATGTTAAGCTTTTTACAGTGATTTTGCTCAATTTTAAAAGCATAAATACTCCATATTTTATTATAAAGATGCTATTATGTATGTCAATAGTAACAACTAATATTTCTATGGGAAATACAAAATATAAACACTGACTCTAAACAGTTTCTGTTTATTGCCTTATAATGCTGTAATCTAGTTTTTTCACCAAATAAGTTGGAAAACTGAGCTTCAATAAAGATAACTAACTTGTCCAATATTTCTCACCAACTGACCCCTTCCCATAGAACCAACAGAAATATATTCTACCCCAGGACTAATGTTGTTTCTTTTTTTAGAAGAAACAACTATTTCCTGGTTTTAAAAAGTCATCACTACTGAATTCGAAAGGAAATGGATACATCCAAACCAAAGGAAAGGGCAATGCTCTCAGAAGGCCAATTAAATACAAAAATTCCTCATCAGATGGTTAATTTGAAAAGTTGGAGGAACACTGTCCCGGAGAGAACCAATTCTCAAATGCAGAGTATACTACAGGAGTCTCTGAAATGGCACTATTTGAACCAAAATAAACTTTAGTGACTATATATCAGAAAAGAGACACCCATTTGGAAGTGTAAACTTCTCTTCAATACCAAAACCTTATTTAAAGAAAAATAAAGTTGGCTAGTTAGAGGAACTAATTAGTGCAGTGATTGATCTGACTGTGTTTTTCAAATCCTGCCTATCTCCTTAGTTGAATGTCATTTTCAACAATGTGAAATATTTGACTTCCTTACATGCCTCTGTTTCTTCTTTTATAAAAGATAGGCAATAGTAATATTTGTTTCACAGTAGTAAATGACATAAGAACTTAAAGTATTTAATACAACACACAAATGTTAGTGAATACCCAAAATTTATTGTGTAGAATTAGGTGACTTTGAGGAATGAACTTTGTTCATTATTTTCTTTGGTTATTACAGTTCAAAGTATTATGAAAAGCAGAGTAGCTTTTCTCATTCTAATAAGTATATTTCTCAGTAAAATAAAATCTGACACTTTTCATATTTTTGAGATCACAGATGTTCTTTCTTCTGATGAGTAAATATTGTGGAATGCTATAGTGGAAATGTCTTCCAAGTATATTTGGTTCAGCAGTTGTTCACCATTCGTAGTTTTATTATAGTCTTTTATTGTGTGGAATTTCATGCATTATAATAGTGTGTGATATGTTAATTGAAAATATTTAGCTTGTGGAATAGAGTTTTGCTAAATCCATTCTTTTGTTAAGCATAAATACATATAAAATAGATGCCTCTCCCTGAAGAATTTGAAGTTATAGCATGCTGTTTTCATTTTAGATCATAGCAGAACTTCAGACAACCATTTCCTCTCTGAAAGAGGAGAACAGCCGGCAGCAGCTTGCTGCAGAAAGGCGGCTCCAGGATGTTGTACAAAAGTTTGAAGATGAGAAGCAGCAGCTGATTAGAGATAATGACCGAGCAATCAAGGTAATCTGAAGACTTCAGTAACCAGTGGTACCAGCTGCTTTAATGTAATTAAAAGGAGGGCTGCAATCCCAGCAGTGGGCAGATGAATGCAGGTATCTGGCTTGTTCACACAGCCTGCAGTAATTCCATTCACTGGACTCTACCTTTGATGTATCCAGTGACTCAGGCTGACTTCCCTCCAAGAGATCGCATGCCAGCATAAAAAGTCATTTTTGGCAAGCCCAATCCATTCACATTGAACAAATATTTGAAAAATACCCTGTCTTTTCTCTTGAGAACCACTTTGGAATTGTCTCTTGAAATTAGAATGACTGTTTTAGACCAGTACTGCTGGCTATTAAATTCAGAAGTCAGCTTCCAATTTACATTCTATTCTTTGCCCACATCCTTTCATTATGTATTTGCATAATGGGAAAAAACCTATTCGAGGCTTGGAATGCCAACCATTTGATGTGCTTTGACATAGTACAGGGTAGATGTGTTGCTGCTGAGAACCTAGGTTGTTTCCAAATGAATTCAGAGAATCACACCTTTAATAGCAACAGAAAATTCCCTGGACCCTAATTCTTTAGGTGATAGGCAGTTAGATCTCAAAGTAGTTTTTTCTTGGCTTCATAGCGGTGAGTGTTATTGTAAGTGTCTACATCATGCTGTGTTTAATCTATGAGGATAAGCATCTGGAAACCTTTATAAATAAGACTTAAAAGAGAACAAAAATTTCTTTAAGAATTCACAGCAAAAGATTATTTTTCAGTGACTTTACTTTGCTATAACAATACTTAAAGCATGTAGAATAATCACACAAGGCAAAGAAAAAGAAAAGAAAAATTGGGGTTTTATAGCTGCTCTTTTCTGCCTAACCTCTCCATCTTCCTTTTCTATAACCTATTGTAGACAGTCTGTGTAATTTAGGGAAAAGTTCACGTTAATGTAAGTTGCTTTTTTATGTGTTCCGTTTAAGCCTGAACAACACTGGATAGAATAAAAAGCCTTAAGGGATGAACGAAACCTCAGAGGCCACTCCATCCAGCCTCCTCACTTTACTGATGAGGACTTATTTTTTTGTTAATGACATTTCCCCTATATATTTCCACCTGTGACCTTTTTCCCCCAATGTATGTTATAAGACCAAAAAAAGAGATGTTTCTTTTTCATAGTCTGGTAATTTACAAACATCTTTAAAGTTTTGTTCATTTACAAATGCACAGGAAGTGCCCCGTTGATCTGTATAACAGTTTCACTTTGTATGAACTGCATACTTTGTTTCAGTTGTTTTAGTTGTATAAAATTTTCATTTTAGGTGAATTTCTTTTCCACTTTAGATCCAAATGCCAAGTGGTAGGTAATTTCTAAATTTTAAATAAGTAATTAAATCCCAAAATAAGCAAAAAGGAAAGCATAAATTACTCCTAACAATGTAGTTCTAGTATTGTTTCTTGAAGATTAAAAAATAGCTTGAAAGAATTATAATTAGTATAATTGCATATTTTAAATTATTTATTTTTATACTTCTAATTCATTTACCTATTAAAAGGGTAAAACATTCTGATCTCAATTGCAAACAAAGCCCCAAATCACAAAGACTGAATTTAAAAGATGGCAGTTTACATGTATATAACATATATAAAAAACATATGTACCATCTCTTACCTGAAAATAAAGAATTGAAATTACAATATAAGTAAGATGTAGTTCAGCTTGGATTCACTTACTTAGATTATGTATAAAGTGAATGACTTTTTTTTTTTTTACTAACCACATTCAGGTTGCCAAGATAATTGAATCATTAGCATTCATTGCCTTGGCTCTTTTTTTTCAGACTATGTCACAAAAAATAATAAGAATAATAGCTGATATTTATTCAACATGTACTGCATGCCAGGCTCTCTGCCAAACATTTCATATATCTCATGTTCCATTATCTCATTTAAACCTCATGGTAATCTTTATGAGGAAGGTATTTCTATCATCCCCATATTAAGATGGGGAAACTGGGGCTCTGAGGTTAAATAACAAGCCCAAGATACTACTAAGCAAGTGGCAGAACCAGGTTCAAGCCACAGTCTGTCTCACTTGAGAGTCTCAAATATTAATTGTTATACCTTATCCGGCATCCTACATTCTATGAATGTGAGTCAAATGGCCAGGTGCAAAAATGAACCCAGATATTCTCACTCTCCTCCTCTGTCTCCCTGAATGACATAGCGTTTTTGCAATAGTTTGATTTGGACAGTCTAATTATGTTTGAGTGTTTTGTACATATAGATACATGGATAGATATTAATACTCAGTGGCACAGTCACCACGAGGCTTGATTTTCTGAAACCAAATATATTTGTCTGCAGATTATTCAACAGTGCCGTAAAAACAGTGTACATGCTAATTGTGAAACTCACTATATCCTACTTCCAGGTTGATAATGAATTGAGCTCTCTCAAGCTGGTGATCAAAAATGGAGACAGAGAGTAAATGTAGTACTCATTCTTTCAAAGCTTACGATAATGTTTCCATGGATAAATAGCACCTTTCATCAAAGTAATTCTCTAGAGAAAATTTGAAGTATAAAGTAGGCTATCAAAATCCACTTAAAGGACCACCAGTCTGGTGCAGTGTAACTTGATAAAACATTTCTGGAGGATAATTTGGCAATAGCTATCATTATTAAATTGCCTGAGAGACACACCTAGCCTTTGACCCATTTTTCAGAATTTGCCTTAAGGTGGCAATTAAGAGTTGTACTAAGCTTTAGCTAGTCAAAAAAAAAAAAAAAATTTGCTTGTTCTAGCTTTCATTCATTTAGTCAATAACTATTTCTTGAGCTCCTATTATGTGCCAGGCACCTGCAATACCAGCATTCTCAATTTCCTCATTGTTCACCAGAGAAAATAGACTGAAAACTATGTACTATTGAAAATGGCGTTGAAGAAGCGTATTTAAGGATATTGAAAATGTTCACAAGATATTTTTCCATGAAAATGCAGTTACAAGACATCATATACATATGAGCTTATTTTTGCAAATAAAGTACATATCAAGGGAAAAAAAGACTGCAATCATATATCAGAATTTTACTAGTAGATATCTCTGAGTGGTGAAATTTGTTATTTTTCTTATTTTATCTATGTTTAAATTATAATGTCACTTTTGCAATAACAAATAATTACAAGTGTTTGGGGAAAAAGGAAGAGCTACCAGCCTAAAGAAATCCAGTGGACATTATGGGAATAGTAGTAGCTGAGACTAACAGAGGTATGATCCTGCTATCCAACAAATAACAGATAAAGTAAGGTCTTTCACAGCACAGAATTCCTTTAGTGTAAAATTAGTTATAGAAACAAACTAATTCAGTGGCTCACGCCTGTAATCCTAGCATTCTGGGAGGCCAAGCAGGAGGATCACTCGAGGTCAGTTCGAGACCAGCCTGAGCAAGAGCGAGACCCCATCTCTACAAAAAAATAGAAAGAAATTAGCTGAATGACCAAAAATATATAGAAAAAATTAACAGGGCATGGTGGCATATGCCTATAGTACCAGCTACTCAGGAGGCTGAGGCAGAAGGATTGCTTGAGCCTAGGAGTTTGAGGTTGCTGTGAGCTAGGCTGACGCCACGACACTCTAGCCTGGACAACAGAGTGAGACTCTGTCTCAAAAAAACAAACCAATTCATAAGAATATATCTGTTATGCTGTGATAGCTTAAAAATATTGAGTAAAACATCTTCCTTATCATTTATTGACTTCTTTAGTATGCTCCCTACATTCAAAGTCACGCTTCTCAAAAGAATTATCTCTGTTGCATACCAAAACACCCCAAAACGTGGTGGCCATGTTATACGCCCATAATTCTTTGGATCAGGAACTTGGTCAGGGATCAGCTAGGTGGTTCTTCTGCTCAGTGTGTGGCATTGGCTGGGGTTCCTCATGGGGTTACATTCAGCAGGAAGCTTGACTGGAGTTGGAATGACTGAGATGGTTCCAGGCCCTCATCTCTACATGGCCTTTCTCTCTGACAGAGTAGTCAGCTTTTGACACAGCAGCTAGTATCAAAGAGAGGGCATTGAAAGAGGCGAAGGCAGAGCCTGCACTGTTAAGGCCTGTCCTAAGAAGAGTCACAGTGTCACTTCCACCACACTCTGCTGGTCAAGATAGGTCCCAAGGCCAGCCCAGAATCAAGGGGAGAGAAAGTAGATTCCACCTCTCAATGGGAGGATTAACCAGGATGATGGGAGATTTTGAGACTCTTTTAAATTCACCATAGCAGTCTGTACTAAAGGTCCAGTTTTCATCTCTCATTTATTCCTCAGCTCTACAAAATAGTACAAAGAAGAAAATACCTATATTCCCACTACCCAGAATTAACGGTAATTAACATCATGTGTATTTGCATCCTTTTTTTAAAAAAGAAAATCTACTCTATCATTTTTATAAAAATAGAAAATGGCATATGCTCATTATAAATCAGTCAAAATGCAAGGGGAAAAATGTTAAAAGTGTTTAAAGTCACCCCAAATCCCATTACTCAGAAATAACCGTCATAAATTGAGTGAAAATAATTTCAGATATCCTCCTCCGTATAAGGGAAAGAAGAAAGGAAAGCCAAATGGACTTATGAAAGAAATACTACTCTAGATTCTGTTTTTTGTTTGTTTTAGGAAAATCTTTGGTTCTACTGTCATTTAACAGGTGGAAGAAACTAGAGTAACCCAGAAGAAATTGTTAACCTTTTGGACAGAATGTATTGATTTTTGGCTGAAAATTGTGTGCATTTGCAACCTTATACTTTTTCTCATAACCCCTCCTCACCACTTCCTCCAACCTTGGATGGTATTATTATTTTCACATTGTCCAGGTTTATAATATTCACAATTTGCTTTTAATCATATCCTTTAATTCTTGTGCTATATTTAAATGGATGCAGTGCTTACACTAGGCCTTTTTCCATAGTGTCTCCATTCCCAAAGTTTTTACTTTGAGTTGTTTCTTAATTGGCTGGATTGTACTGATGGTACTTTGTTCCCTGAGTTTTTTCATGATTATGAATGTCTGCTGGTTAACCTTTAAGTTTGAGTGACATGTTAGCTGAGCATGGTATTGCTGTTCACATTTTTTTCCCACGTGTAAACATTGCACACCTAGCACTTAGTGTTGCCGTGAGAGGGCTGAGCGAGACTAAGTGTTCCTCTGCATAAATGATTTGCTGTTTCTGAGGGATTCCTGAAGAAGTCTTTCTCTATCATTTTGGTTTAGCAGATTAACCAGGATAAATTTGGTTATTAACCAGGATCTGTCTAAATGTTCAGCATTCAATAGCAAATGCTTCTGAGGCGTAGGGATTCTCTTTGTAAGTAACACTGACTTGCGGTGTCTCTGCACGTTCTTCTGGCCTGAGGGAAGGGAAACAAGGACTGGAGTACAGGCAAACATGCAGGCTTGCAGGGCTGACTATTCTCTCTTTGAGATTTTGTCAAACGTGTTTCAGGGTTCACACTACCTCAATGGGAGGGGACATCCCTCCAGTTTTTGAATGATCCCAATGTGTGTGTATCCCTGAAGTCCCAAAACCATCACTTCCCTAGAAGCAGCCAGCCCTGATATTGTTTCCTCCCACATCCACACTTGTTTTCCTACCACATCCATCGCCACTACTCTCAGCCAGAAGAGGAAAAAGCTGAGGCCACCACAGAGTTTTCTTCTCTCCAAATTTAGTGAGATTACTGAGAATTCTCGGAATTTTGTTTTGACCAATAACAAAATAATGATTCCGGAGGACATTGATTGGCAGGTTTTGCAGTTGAGCCACTTTACAACTTTCTAGTGTGCTCCAGGATCATGTTTATTTCCTTGACCACAGGTTTTTGATGGCTTATTGTATTTGTCTACCTTACTACCCTCTATCGTTCTGTTAGTGCATTTTTGCTAGTTTTTACTCTTATTTACTCATTTCACTTGGTGTTGGGAGAGGGAAATTCAATCTAATATTTGATCTTAGGAGTCTGAATTCTTTATGACATTTTACAAGGAACCTGTGTTGATCAGCTATTACCACAATAATGCTGTGTAACAAACAGTCTCCAAAACTCGGTGACTTTTAATAACATTTATTTTTCTTACAACATCTGCGGGTCCCTGGTGTGGCTTGAATTCAGGCTGTGCATTGACTGGGTCTGACTCCAGACTTTAGATTGGGTTTAGGCCAGCTCTACAAGTCTATAAAGTCTCTACTGGCTGTACTTAGCTGTCTGGAGTGTCCTCTTCATGATGGATTACAGAAGTGCAAGAGGATAAATAGAAAAAATCCCTGCATCCTCACCCTCATTTCTATCCACATAAAAATGAGGCAGGTAAATTATATAGCCACTGTAGCAGGAGACTATGAACATCTGTGAAATAATGATTTAATCTGCACATAATCAGTCTCTAAAAATTTCCTTAGCTCCATGGCAGTGCTTTCCTGCGTCATCTCCCTTTCTGAAACCCTCTTTCCCCTTCCCATTTCTTGTCTCCTCTTCCTCTTTATTGCACTCAAATAATGGTATTACTCAGGGCCTCTGTTTTCTCTGTATGCATTGTCCTGGGACAATCTTATCCCTTCATGTAAACTTACATACAAATGAATTTTGAATTTTCACCTCCACTCAAACTTTTTTCTGAGCTTTCAGTCTACATTTCTGACCACCATTGGACATTTCTACTTGGATGGTCCATTGACTGCTCAAGCTAGACATATCATAAACTGAATTTATCTTCCTCTTGCTTTTCCCCTATCCCCAACCTGCTCTTCTTCTGGTGTTGATTATCTGAATTAAAATACCACCATCATCCACCTAGTCACTCAGGTCAGATTCCTACAAGTCCCCTTGAATGAATTCTTTCCTTCCCTTACCTCTCATAGATCAATTCCTAGAGACAACTCCTAAATATATCCAAACTTATACTCTACTCCCCAATCACTAGTTCCTACCCTCTTAATCAAACTTCATTATCTTTGATCTTGCCTAGTGCAATCCCTCCTATTGAGAATCACTGCCAATAACTTGACCATCTCAAATCTATCCCTCACACTGTTGAGAAGGGGACTTTTCTAAACCACAAATATGAGCATGTTGTTTTTACCTAAATTGGTGGCTTTCAATTGCCTACAGCTGTGGTCCCCAACAAACTGGGCCACACAGCAGGAGCTGAGGCAGGCAAGTGAGTGAAGCTTCATCTGTAAGTACAGCTGCTTCCCATCACTACATCACCGCCTGAGCTCCGCCTCTTGTCAAATCAGTGGCAGCATTAGATTCTTATAGGAATGTGAACCCTACTGTAAACTACATGTGCAAGGGGTCTAGGTTGTGTGCTCCTTATGAGAATCTAATGCCTGATGATCTGAGGTGGGGCTGAGGTGGTGATGCTAGCTCTGGGGAGTGGCTGCAAATACAGATTATCATTAGCAGAGAGGTTGCATTATGGTAAGTTGTATAATTATTTCATTATATATTACAATGTAATAATAATAGAAATAAAGTGCACAATAAATGTAATGCACTTAAATCATCCCGAAACCACCCCTCCCAATCCATGGAAAAATTGTCTTCCATGAAACCAGTCCCTGGTGCCAAAAAGGTTGGGGACCATTGGCCTACAGGGCAAAACCTATACTTGTCAGCATGGCATACAAAAAACACTTTATGATCAAAACCAGCAGTTCTCAAGGTGTCATCCTCAGACTCTTTTGGGTCCCTGAGATCTTTACAAGGGCTCCACAAAGTCAAAACTATTTTCCCAATAACACAAAGACATCACTTTCCTTTTTCACTGTATTAACATTTGCATAGATGGTATAAAAGCAATGGTGGGTAAAACTGCTAGCATTTTTGTATGAGCAAGGCATTATTAATATTAAACCATACTAGTCATTATTTTCTTCACCCCCACATACTTGTGGTTAAAAAAAAAAAAAAAAACCCAAAGCAATAAAATCTACAGACGGTTCCTGACTTCCAATGGTTTGACATACGGTTTTTTTACTTTACCATGGATTTTTCATGGTATTAAGCACATTGTCAACTCATGATATTTTCAATTTAAAATGAGTTTATTGGGATGTAACCCCATCCTAAGTTGAGGAGCATCTGTATTAATTTTATTAAATCTTAAACCTTGAGGACACACCTCTTTTAATATTAATAGGAAGTACACATAAAGCGCTTCTGCTGCATACTGAAGTAGGATGATTGTCTTAAGGTAAAGCAGTTCTGCATTTGAGTGTGAGCTGAACTCTAGTCACTCTGGAAGTACAATTGACAGACAACCTATGCTTATTTAGACTTGAGTATTTGGCAGACATTTTCTTAAAAATGAATGAAGTGAGCCTGACACTTCAAGGATAACAACTGACGCTATTGTTGCTAATGATAAAATTTGAGCTTTCAAGCAAAAATTAGAATTTTGGAAAACTAGTATCACCACTGTGAGCTTGACAGCTTCCCAATATTTAAAGACTTTCCTGATGAGATCTGTGGTATTATTAGTAATAAGAATAGCAAGAAAGGGGGAGGAAGAGAGTGAAGTGTGTCAACATTTGGAAGATTTGTATAATTCACTGAACCATGTTTTCCAAATGACCAATACCCGAAGTTACAAACCATGCATGGGTAAAAGATCGATTCAAAGTACAAAAGAGACCAATGGATTTTAATGTTATAGTATGAAAAGTTCACTGAGAGAGTTTCCGATTCCTCATTGCAACTAACTTCTAAGAAACTACCACTTGTCAAGTTTTGGTGTAGTAACAAAGAATATCCCCAATCATCTAAAAAGCCTCCTAAAATACTCCTTGCTTTTCTGTTTATCTGTGCTAGACTAGATTTTCTTGCTGCACTTCAGTCAAAGCAGCATTTTGCAAGAGATTGAATGCAGAAGCAGATGTGAGAATACAGAATCCTTCTATTAAACCAGACATTAAAATGATTTGTAAAAATATAAAACATAACCACCTGTCTCACTAATTTTTTTTGCTTTGGAAAATAGTTATGTTTTATTAAAATTTTATATTTTTATTCACACATAGTGGCTTCATTACTGCTATTTTAAAATGAATTAAATGTTTTAAAATTTCTTAGTCTTAATTTCTTAATATGGCAAATATCAATAGATGTAGCCCACATAAACAAAACCTCATTGGGGTTGTCAATTTTTAAAAGTGAAAAGGGATCCTGAAACCAAAAACTTTGAGAACCGTTTGTCTAGACGTCCCTGTCCTCTCCACCTCATCAAATGCCAGCCCCCAACAGAGATGCCATGCTCTCTGCAATCCCATGCCTCCATGTGAAATGTCCATGAGTGCTGTGTAAATGTCCTTTTACTGTAAGACTTAAATGTCATCTTCTCTGTGAAGTGTCAGAGTGAGAAGCTCATGCCATCCTTATTCATTCCTGTAATGATGTTTTTGCTGCATTATAATGCTGATCCACAATCCCTTATCCAAATCCTTTGAGGTTGGATGTGTTTTGCAAATCAGAATGTACAGATTCTAGGAAGGTGATAGAGTGCTTGTACTCTATCCCCAGTGGGGTCTGAGGCAACACAATATACTCAGACACATAAGTGAACAGTGAAGTATGAATATTCTGAGATTTATAAATACCTTCTTTACATCAGTTAAATTTTATTCCCAAAGAAGTTAATTGCAACATTTTGAAAGGAATTTGTATGTTTCAGTGGATTTTTAAATTTCAGGACTGCAGATAGGATATTGTGGACCTGTGTTTTGATTAATTCTCTTCTCACTAACTTGAATCTAAGCTTTTTGAGAGCAAACACTTAGTGCAATGTTTGTTTCCATGGGAGTGTTAAAAATATGCTGAATAAATGAATGATGTTACCTCATAAACCATAAAAGCCTCTGATAATTTATAATATCACTTTATTCTCATGTTATTTTATTCATGGCAGCAAGCTCATAAATATTTTGTGATGATATAGCAGACATAGGAAAAAAACTCAGGTTTGTGGTAACAGTGGTATATTTTGTGTAATTGGGCAGATTCTAATAAAATACCCTATACCTTGTATATACAGGCATACCTCATTTTATTGCAGTTCACTTTATTGCACTTCACAAATACTGCATTTATTTACAAATAGAAGGTTTGTGGCAACAAGTCTATCAGTGACATTCTTCCAACAGCGTGTGCTCATTTTTTGTCTCTGTGTCACATTTTGTAAGTGTGAGCCTTGCGATTACATCAGACTTTTCCATTATTATTATATCCGTGATGGTGATCTGTGATCAGTGATCTTTGATGTTACTATTGTAATTATTTGGGGCACTACAAACTGTGCCCATAGAACATGGCCATTTTTTAAAAATTATTTCAAAAAATTTAGGTTTTTGCTTACATGGATGAATTGTATAGTGGTGAAGTCTGGGCTTTTAGTGTACCCATCACCTGAATAGTGTACATTGTACCCAATAGGAAATTTTTCACCCCTCTCCCCCATCTTTCCCTCCCTTGTTCTGAGTCCCCAGCAAGACTACAAGCTTCATCGATAAATGTTGTGCGTGTTCTGACTGCTGCATTGACTGGCCATTTGTCCATCTCTCTCCCTCTCCTCAGGCCTCCCTATTCCCTGAGATACAACAGTGTTGAAATTAGGACACTTAATAACCCTGAAATGGCTTCTAAGTGTTTAAGAGAATGGGAGAGTTAGACATCTCTCACTTTAAAGCAAAAGCTAGAAATGATTAAGTTTAGTGAGGAAGGCATGTCAAAAGCAGAGATAGGCAGAAAGCTGGGGCTTCTGTGCCAAACAGTTAGCCAAGTTGTGAATGCAAAGGAAAAGTTCTTGAAGAAAATTAAAAGTGCTATTCCAAGGCCAAGGCAGGAAGATCGCTTGAGCTCAGGAGTTTGAGACCAGCCTGAGCAAGAGTGAGACCCTGTCTCTACAAAAAAATAGAAAAATTAGCCAGACATGGTGGCGCTCACCTGTAGTCCCAGCTACTCAGGAGGCTGAGGCAGGAGGATCACTTCATCCCAGGAGTTTGAGGTTGCAGTGAGCTATGATAATGTCACTGCATTCTAGCCAGGTCAACACAGCAAGACTCTGTCTCAAAAAAAAAAGGGTGATATTCCAGTGAACACACAAATGATAAGAAAGCGAAACAGCTTTATTTCTGAGATGAAGAAAGTTTGAGTGATCTGGATAGAAAATCAAACTACAACATTCCCCTAAGCCAAAACATAATCCAGAGCAAGGCCCTGACTCTGTTCAATTCTATGAAGGCTGAGGGAAGTGAAAAGCTGCAGAGGAAAAGTTTGAAGCTAACAGGGTTTTGTTCATGAGGTTTAAGGAAAGAAGCCATGTAAAAATGCAAGGTGAATCGCCAAGTGCTGATGGAGAAGCTGCAGCAAGTTATGTTCGAGTTAAGATCATTGATGAAGGTGGCTACCCTAAGCAACAGATTTTTAATGTAGACAAAATAGCCTTCTATTGGAAGAAGATTCCATCTAGGATTTTTATAGCTAGAGAGGAGAAGTAGAAGCTTCAAAGCTTCAAAGGATAAGCTGACTCTCTTGTTAGGGCCTATTGGAGCTGGTGACTTGAAGGTTGAAGCCAATGCTCATTTACCATTCCAAAAATCCTAGGCGCCTTAAGAATGATGCTAAATCTGTTCTGCCTGTGCTCTATAAATGGAATAACAAAGCCTGGATGACAGCACATGTGTTTACTGCCTGGTTTACTGAATAATTTAAGCCAACTGTTGAGACCTACTGCTCAGAAAAAAAGATTTCTTTCAAAATATTACTACTTATTGACAATGCACCTGGTCACCCAAGAGCTTTGATAGAGATGTACAAAGAGATTATTGTCTTTATGCTTGCTAACAGAACATCCATTCTGCAACTCATGGATCAAGGAATAATTTTGACTTTTGAGTATTATTATTTAAGAAATACATTTTATAAGGCCATAGCTATCATATGTAGTGATTCCTCTGCATTACTAACTGGGCAAAGTAAATTGAAAACCTTCTGGAAAGGACTCCTCATTCTAGATGCCATTAAGACATTCGTAATTCATGAGAAGAGGTCAAAGTATCAACATTAACAGGAGTGGGAAGAAGTTGATTCCACCATTCATGGATGACTTTGAAGGATTCAAGACTCAGTGGAGGCAGTAACTGCAGATGTGGTAGAAATAGCAAGAGAACTAGAATTAGAAGTGGAGCCTGAAGATTTTACTGAATTGCTGCAGTCTCATGATCACACTTGAGTGAATAAGGAGTTGCTTCTTATGGATGAGCAAAGAAAGTGGGTCCCTGAGATGGAATCTACTTCTGGTGGAGATGCTATGAACATTGTTGAAATGACAACAAAGGATTTAGAATATCCCATAAACCTGGTTTATAAACCAGCAACAGGTTTTGAGAGGATTGACTCACATTTTGGTAGAAGTTCTGCTGTGGGTAAAATGCTATCAAACAGTATCACATGCTACAGAGAAATCTTTTGTGAAAGGAAGAGTCAATCGATGTGGCAAACTTAATTTTTGTCTTATTTTAAGAAATTGCCGCAGCCACCTCAACCTTAAGCAACCACTACGCTGATCAGGCAGCAGCCATCAATATCAAGGCAAGACATTCCACCAGCAAAAAGATTACGACTCTCTAGAGGCCCAGATGATTGTTACCATTTTTTATCAATAAAGTGTTTTTAAATTAAGGTATATATGTTGTTTCTTTTAGACATAATGCTATTGCACACTTAATAGACTACAGTATAGTACAAATGTAACTTTTATATGCACTGGAAAACCAAAAAATTTGTGTCACTCTCTTTATGGTGACATTAGCTTTATTGCGGTGGTCTGGAACTGAACCTGAGGTATGCCTGTATTATCCGAGAGCATAACTTGTATACTCCAGGGGAAGTGCCCACAAAAGGCTATACACCAAAGCCAAGTTATCTGAATGTGAGTTAGCACTATCCACTGAGCTCACAGAAGTTCATTTGGGGAAACGTTAGAAATAGTTCTATAGAGAGACTGTAGAACATTCTTTTGGCATTGCTACACCACCAGGGCTAAGTTCTGTCTTTGAAGCTAGTGTATTGAAAGTTCCTCACTGTGAAGCCAGATGTCCAAGCAGAGATTTCATATCAAGGAGAAACGTTGTAAAATTTTTGCTTGCAGGCATAGAAAAAAGATTTTAAAGCATTGATGCTTCTCTCCCTTAACCACTGACTGAAGTTCACGAGAAAAGGTCGGCTGCCAGTAGGACATCTAGAAATCTGGTCTGTGTTACCAAAAGGGCTTGTGGGAGGGAGGGGGAATATTTCATAAGATTGGGTAATTCTCACTGTGCTAAAAGCTTACAGGAATCAATTTCCCAAAGAATAAAATTACAAACCTCATTGTGGGGTTTTAGTGGCATTGAGAAACAGAAAGAAATCTCAATGCTTAGCATCAAATGGCTTTGTTTGGGACCTGTTTCATTATTTAATTCTTGTCTCCCCTGCATGCACGTCCTAAGGGCACAGAGGAAAGTGGCATTTGCTTTGTGCCCTCTTGAATTAGAATTAATAATGCTAAGAATAGAAATGTATTTTCCATCCCACCCAAGAAGGCTTGCCTGCTCACTCAGAAAGGAAGACAGAGCCATTCAGTCATAGCAGCATAAAGCATAAGCACCATTTTCCAGGAAGAATGCTCTGGAAGATAAGCTTGGATACAGTGCGGCAGCAAATTATGACCTTGCTTCCTAGAGCAAGGAGAAGGAATAACAATAAAGGAGCCCAGAAGAAATGAACAGTTGTCCCTCAAAAGTATTTCATGACATACCTTGCCACCAGCTCTCTTCTTTGCCAATTTTTTTCTTATTTGAAAACTAGTCGAAAAGATTCTTTGTTCAGTGGACAAAATCCTTCAAGGACTAAAATATTTTTAGCCCGTGGAGTATTGCCTTGTATGTACTAAAGAATTAATTAAGGTTTGATGAGCAAATACATGAATTTGTGAGTGAGAGAGTGACTGATTAAAAGAATGCAGGTGAAAACAGATTCCCCTTCACCAACGGCTAGGTCACTTTTATTCTTTGAAAGTCATTAGGTGACTATATGTGGTTAATTATTGCATGGTCCAAAAATGAAGTACTTTGGTTAATCAACTGTTGGAATATATATTGATAATTTAGGTTTTTTAATATTTAAAAATCTAACATAACTATTTGGAAATTTTTAATCTTTAATAATTCTAAACTATACCAGATAGTTCAAAGTCAGTAGCGTAATTATCACTGAAAATATAAATGTAAGCCTCAACAACCAAAATTATTGAGTGATTACTGTGTATATACTACATATGTGTATATACAGTCACGTGCTACATAACAACATTTTGGTCAATGACAGACCACATATCTAACAGTGGTCCCATAAGATTGTAATGGAACAAATTATGAAAACTTCCTATCACCTAGTGACATCTTAATGATCCTGACCCTGGGTAGGCCTGGGGTAATGTGTGTGTTTGTGTCTTAGTTTTTAACAAAAAAAATTTTTTAAGTAAAAATAAAAAATTTTTAATAGAAAAAAGCTAATAGAATAAGGATATAAAGAAAGAAAATATTTTGTACAGCCATACAATGTTTGTGTTTTAAACTAAGTGTTATTACAAAAGAGTCGAAAAGTTAAAACAATTTAAAGTTTATAAAGTAAATATGATACAGTAAGCTAAGGTTAATTTATTATTGAAGAAAGAAATTTTTTTATAAATTTAGTGTAGCCTAAGTGTAGAATGTTAAAAAGTCTACAGTAGTGTACAGTGACGTCCTAGGCCTTTATGTTCACTCACCACTCACTCACTGACTCACCCAGAGCAACTTCCAATCCTGTAAGCTCCATTCATGGTACATGCCCTATACAAGTGTACCATTTTTTCTATCTTTTCTACTGTATTTTTACTATATCTTTGGTACAGTCTATCTATGTTTGGATATATAAAAACTTACCATTGTGTTACACTTGCCTGCAGTATTCAGTACAGTAACCTGCTCTACAGGTTTGTAGCCTAGGAGCAATAGGCTGTACCATATAGCCTAGGTGTGTAGTGGGCTATCTCATCTAGATTTATGTAAGTACACTCTGTGATGTTCGCACAATGACGGAGTTGCCTAATGATACATTTCTCAGAACGCTATCCCCATCATTTACATATGTGTGTATTCAGAAGCACTGGGTTATACAGAATCCTACTTAATAGAAAACTTCATAATGATTGATAAGTTAACTTTATTAAATAGTTTTGTGATGTCTTGATTTAATTGTCTGCCCAGTTTCTCTTATAGAAGCTGGGTTTCTGTTCAACCTCTGGTGACTTGACAAACCTCTCTTTCACCATTTATCAGTCTTGAAGTTCATATTTCTTCTCATGAACTATCACAATATTATCTCTTGCTTCCCAGGATTTATTCGTAGAAGAATTCAACACTTTGGTCTTGTTTTACTATTCCTCAGCTTCATCATTGCTAACAGCAACATCCAGGTGTACTCGTATAGTCAGTGGTATGTATGCCTTTGCTAGCATGTACTGGCTTCAGCAAGCTGAATTTTTACATTGTCAGGAATTCTGCAATATGTACACTATAAAAGTTGGTACACCCTTCTACAAATTCTTGTTTTTCACAGGCCAGTTATTAAACATTTACCCAAGTACCACTACTACAATAGTTTCCTTCTCCCACTTTCTTGTTCAAACTGACTCCCAGTCCCCGTGGTCATGGTTAAGCTCAACCTTTTCATCACAAGGGGTGTATGGTTGGACAGGTGGATAGACCACATTCCATTGTTCCTCTTGCAACTCTTTCTAGCCCAACCAACCTCTTGCTCTTTTTCTGCTGTGCATATGATTCAACTCTTCCATCCATTCTTTTAAAGTCCCTTTTGCAATCCCAACATACTACAGAAAGTTTACAAAGTAACCTATTACCTCTTCTCCAAATTCTGTTCATCCTCTAACTCCAAGCAGTATTTGACTATATGGACAACAGTTTTCCTTCTAGAACAGGAGTTGTCAAACTTTTTCTGTAAAGGGCCAAATAGTGAAAATGTTAAGCTGTGTAGGCCACACAGTCTCGGTTGCAAGCCATTGTGGATAAAAGCAGCCATAGACAGTATGTCAACAAATGTGCATGGCTATGTTCCAATAAAACTTATTTACAGAAACAGGTTAGGTGCTGGATTTGGCCTGCTGGCTATAGTTTGCCAACCCTTGATCTAGAACTCACTTTTCTCTTAGCTTACAGATTTCTTTTACTTGTCTCTTCTGCTGATCTCTCTTCCTCCTAGTGGATGTTCCTCAAGTCTATGTCCTGGGCTTTGCTTCTCTTTTGCCTTTCCATGGCGAGCTCATCTCCTCTGTGACTTTAGATGTCACTTCTGCAGCGATGATCCTCACGAGCCCCAGCCTGATTCCTGGTCAGGGTCTGTATCTTGCACTGCCTGAAATCATCTTCTTTTGGAGATGCACTACTATTTCAAAGTCAGAAACTACAACATTGAATTATTATCTTCCCTTTACAGTCTATTGGGCTTACCCCCAGTCTTTCTGTTTCCTGTTAGAAACTTTTGAGTTCATCTTTGTTCTTTCTTTCCTTCATCCCAATTTATCTGAAGTCTATCTCCAGCATCCTTGAATGTATTTCTTATTCCTTTGATATGACCCTATTCAGAGCCCTTCTCAACTTGAGATTGATTTAAAACAGCCTCCTCTCAGCCAATGTCCCTGCCAAAAGTCTCTCAGCTCCAGTCCAGTGTGAAGAACTGTGCCAGAGAAATCTTAAATCACTGTGATTTCCTGCCTTACAAAGAGTGCTTAGAAATCAATAGGAAAAGATTAACAACCCAGTGGACAAAAAGAGCAAAGAATATGAACACAGAATCCACAGACAAAACATCAATGCCCAGCAAACATATGAAAAATATACTCAATCCTACTCATAATTAAGGAAATGTAAATTGAAATTATAAAGTTTTAAAGGGCCTGACTACCACCTGATTAGCATAAAAATGTTGAATTTTAAAACATACTCCATGGTTAAGGTATGGGAAAACAGGCAGTCTCATGCACTATTTCTGGGAGTATAAACCAGTGCAGCCTCTTTGGAGGGGAGTATGGTCATATCTACCAACATTTTAAATGCACGTGACCTTTGGCCCAGCAGCTTCTCTGACAGGAATTTATCCCATGGGTATACGTGCAACTTATGTGCCATCTCTTTGCAGGATTTCTTACAGTGTCACATGACTAAATTAAATTTAAAGGGGTGCTTGTAACATCACAATCAAACTCTTCTGCCTGGCTTTCAGAGCCCGTCCGGTCTTCTCACTATTCTTTGACACGTGCATTCTGTTCTGTTCAAGCTGGTCTTCTCACTGTCCACGCTGTCCCCTGTAGGAACTCATGGTTCCTTCCCACCCTTTCCCACAGTGTGCCTTCCTCCCCAGGGCAATCTCTTCATCCCTCAAGACTTGTCAAATGCTAGCAAGGCCATCTCAAGGCCTACCTACCTCCTCCAGGAAGCTTCTCTGACTGCTGCAGTCCCCGGGGACCGTACACCTGCATCGAGTCCTGTTATTAAGGCTTAATGATTCTTTTATTGTTTTGTATCTCACACTTCTGGTTTCTGCATAGCACCCACAGTGCTGGGCACTCAAAAACAAAGACATGATTGATTTAAAGAATATAATCCTTAGTTATTAAACATTAATCTTATACCTATTATTGCCTGTTTTTAAGGCAGCTTTGAACACAACAGCACCAACCTTGGTGTTAAAAGAAGTAGGGACCCTCACACCTTCCCCCCTGCAAAAATCTGAAAGTTGAATATCTAAGTCTTTAGGTTAACAAATTCCTCTTTTAAGATACAGATAGCCTTGATGTGTTAAAATATTAAACCACTTGAAGTAATTCACACTCTAATGTGAAACTTTAATCAGAGACTTTCTTCCTAACAATTAGATGAGATCATCTCACTTGAAGGACTGGGAAGTGGTATTTGAAGGAGGAAGGGGGAAGAGGAGGGGTAGGGGGTTATTTAGGAGCCTGAGGAACAGAGCTTGAAGGTGTCTGCAAAGGCGAGGTGGGCAGCCTTGAGGGCAGCAGGAGAGGCTGTGCAGTGGACTACGGGAAGGGGCTAGATTGAAAGGGCAAGAAGAGCGCTTGGAGCAGGACTGGGCTGAGAGCCAGCCTGTTGGTGGACTTTGATCATCTTTGTCACTACAGAACTTTAACACCTGACTTCAGAAGTCTTTCTAACTCTATTATACCTGATCCTACATTTGCATGTATAAATCGAGACATTTGTACACTTTTAAAAAAGAAAATGGAGCGTATGGATGTGTGTGTGTGTTGTATGTGTGTAGGTGTGTGTATGAGGTCTGTCCAGAAAGTATCCAACCATTTCGTGTTACGTTTTTCATATTATATGGCTGGATACTTTGCAGACAGACCTCGTACTTTTCCAAAAGAAGAATGAATATATATATGCATATATTATATATCTATATTTTCCAATAATTATTATATATTAGTGAGAAAAAATGAAGCTATGAATAAACAGTTGTATTATCATACCTGATTATGCATAGTGTACCTTATAAATCATGGAAAAATTTTAAGGCATTTCTAGCTCATTCTGTTTTATATTTATATAGAATTATTAGTAGAGGATTTGTCAGATAAGGAAATATTAACACATAATATAGCATGGTAGATTATACAGTTTCTAAGGAACTGAATCAAAATCAATAAATTAAGCAAAATAAACCTGGTGTTATACATGTATTGTGTTTCCCAAATGTATATAATTGGAAAAATTAATGTGATGCTGTCCTGCCATCCAAAAAGACCAAAACATTATTTCCAGAGTCGTCAATAGGAGGCTATTGCTATTACAGCAGCAGTAGCAGCAGCTGAAACTAAAGATTCAGAGCAAAAGAGAGCTGAGGTGGTTGGTGGGTTACAGGAATGCTTTAATGTTGGAAACACAGAGGAAAAAGCAGAATTAAAAACAAAGAAACAGCCCCCATTTTTCAAGAGAGGCAGAACCCTTTTGCTTTTATGTCTCTGTCACTTGCTGCAGGATTCCTCATAAAGCCCTCTAACCACCTAAATAAATATTCATGCGGCTGCTCAACATCTCATTAATAAAACAAGATTTGGTGGTAAAATATTTCAGAGTAACAGATGATTTGCATCTTACCCTTGTTTAACTTTAAATCTCAAGCAATTAATAAATTAGACTCGAGAGCTTTTTAAGAAGTAACATCTTACATGTACCACAAATTGCATTATTTTTATGTGTAAATAATGATGAAAGGGGAGATTGTTCCTTTGATGTCTATAAACTACACTGTAAAATATGCAGAAACATTCTTGAGTTTAGTTGGAGCCAAAACAAATAGACTAGTTCATAAAACAAAGCAGCAGCATTCTTAGAAACAAGCATTATTTTTTCTTTTCTTCCCAACTGCTTTCTTTCCATCTTTTATATTCTTGCCATTCCTAGTGGCAGATTCATTCCAAATTCAGAAGTAATGTTAGTCTGTATTTCCTCATCTAGAGAACTGAGTTCTTGTCAGGTTCCTCCCAGTAAACTTGGCTTCCTGTGCAACTCTTACCAGACCTCAGCTGTACTGCCAGTTTTTATGCAGTGAATCATTTTTGTCAGTAGTATTTCATTGTTTCTTAAAAAACTATTTCAAAATCTTACCAAATACTGGGGCTCCTCAGAGAGATATATTTACTTTCCTCTCTATTTTCCAAGCTGGCTTATCTAATTTCATTTTGTTTTTAAATAGCATCAGCAAATTCTTGTTTACAAAGTCTCTTGAGTTTGGCCAAATTTTTTCTTTGGTATCGTTAATCAGTAGCACCTCATAGCAAGTTCGTGTCTACCACGGGAAGGAATATAGTCTGGGCTCCCGTTAGAGTACAGAACAAGTGTATTATTAACCTCACAAGATGGTTTGTGTTCTACATCTGACTGCACATATACTCTTCTTTGAACATGCCGTATGGCGATAGATTAAATACTACATATATGTGCTTATGTGGAGAAGCCAAAGATGCATGCTTGTCCTAAAATTGCTCCCAGCAAGACAGTGGATCTTCTGCCATGTGGCAATTTGCTGCAGCCTCTGCTCTAGCCTTGCTGCTAAAGAGTCTGCCTTTTCACTTCCTGGCCTGATGCTTTCTTATTAAAACTCATTCTGACCTCTGATCACGTCACCTATCAGTCTTGTCTGTCAGATCCTATGTCACATTTTCTCTAGTTTGGATTTGTTCTGATTTTCTTTTTTCCTTCTAGATGGCAATTTTCCACTTAGGCTCACCATTTCTCTGTTCTCAAACATCATGTCCTCATCCGTTCTTCCTTTATGCTTAACAAAATTTAATGAGCAGAGTATTAAATATAGTGCATTCATGTGAATCGGTTTCCTTTTATACATACTGAAATCGCAGTTCCATGTTATTTCATTGATTAATGGAATCTTAAAGTTGAAAAGAATCATAGAAAGTTGGCCCCACTGACCTCCCACTCTTCCCACCCTGTCCTCCATTTCACAAATGGAAACCGTGAGCCCACCTGAGAGGAAGTGCCTGGTTCCTTGTTTTGGCAGCTATTGGCAACACCAAGTCTCACACCCAGGACTCTCAAGTCTGGGGTCTTTCCCTCATACTCCGTGTGGTCAAATGCACATGAAAGTGCAAATACTTTACTTTTTAGTATAAGATACATGTAAGCTGCCAAAATGGATGAAACGTCTTTGTTACAATCTACTATGGTTCCTTGTGACTCAGGCGGAACTTCCCTTGGCTTTTAGAGTGGGCCTCAGCCGTTTCTCATGTGGACTGCCTAAGAAATGCTGCTTTCCTTCAGTAGCTGGCTTTGTTGTTTGCGGTGATTTTTTTTAATTATCACTGGTTGTCTTTGGAAACAAAAATGTTCAAGGCCAGTTTAGAAAATAGTTATGATTTGAAAAGGCAACTTTCTAAACACTTTAACCAATTTAAAGAGCATTCCAAAGAAAGGAAATGTTGATCAATAATGATCTCTTGCAGCCTCCTAGATGTGGAGGTTCAGCAAAGACACTTACTCCAAGGTCGATTTGCCTGAGAAGCCTGAGGAATTTGTTTTCTAAGAGGAAACCGATTATTTTAAGAATCCATTTAGTTCAAATGACTTTATTTCTGTGATGTCAAATGATCAGTGTGTAAATAAAAGGGGTCGATACAGCAGCATTCTTTATTTTCAGAAGGACACTAGTACAGTGGGGTGAAGATGACAAGCTCTGTGTTACTTTGAGTAATTTTCAGCATTTGCCAAACTATAAAGTGTTATGTGGAACCCAATCCTTTTAATGTTGCCACTTTTTCATTTTGCTTCAGGCTTAAAGTATCCTCTTAGATTATCTTGCATATGTTGCATTAAAGAGATTTACAGAACTTAATAACATGGATTCTGGAGCCAGACTATGGGTTCAAATCCTGGTTCCACCATTTAGAAATGATGTGACATCAAACAAGTTGTTTAACCTCTCTGTGCATCAGTTTCCTCATTTCCTAAATGAAAGTGACAATAAAACTTGTCTCCTAAGGATTGTGAGAATTATATGAATCGATGCTTGAAAAGCCTTAGAATGGTGTCTACTACTTAATAGGTCCTATTGTATAGGTCCAATAGGTCCAATTATTGTATGTAATTGTTAAATTACAGAAAAAGGTCCTATTCAATAAGTGTTGGGATATGTTCAAATGTAACCAATTTAAATAAATTGCTCTTAATCTCATTCCCTTCTAGCTATTGTCTATGCTCCATTCTTTTTTTTTTTATTTCAGCATATTATGGGGGTACAGATGTTTAGGTTACATATGTTGCCCTTGCCCCCCCCAAGTCCAAATTTCAAATATGTCCATCCTTTGGGTGGTGCGTGTTGCACTCTTTGCGTATGCATATACCCGTCCCCTCCTCCCTCCTCCCCCCTCCCCCTCCCCCCTGCCCAACATCCAATAGATGTTATTCTTATATGTGCACTTATGTGTTGATCAGTTAATACCAATTTGATGGTGAGTACATGTGGTGCTTGTCTTTCCATTCTTGGGATACCTCACTTAGTAGAATGCATTCCAGCTCTATCCAGCAGTATACGAGAGGTGCTATATCACCATTGTTTCTTAAGGCTGAATATACTCCATTCTTATTCATTTCTTATTACTTCTGTCCCCTTCACTCCACAGAAACTGCTCTTTGGGTTGCCAGTGACATCCTTGCAGCTAACTCTACCGGACCCCCGTATCAGCTTGGTTCCCCTGCTGCCTCTGATGCGCTGGAATGCTCTCTGACTCTGACAGCTCCTCCTATCACCCTTATGGTCCCTCTTTGTCTCTCTCTTCCCCTCACACCCTGTTGCTCCTGGTGGGATGGGGGTGGGAGGGTGTTCCAGGCTTCCTTTTCTCAGTAGGCTCTACAATCTCACTTAGGCAATCTCACCCACTACCACCTATGTTCCGACAACTGGCAACTCTATCTCTAGCCTAGGTCTTTCAGATCATACTGCATTGTAGACCATTCTGAAAGCTCCCTGGGTAGCTACACAGATCTCAATGTGTCCTCCTGAAACCTGAAACCATTCATGTCCAAAATGGAAATTACCATCTGAATCCCCTTCAACCTGCTGCTGCTCCTGTGTTCCTAAATGCAGCTCATGGCGGTGTCCGTCCATTTGACCCGCCCCTAGGCTTGCCCCCTTCCTCTCCCTCCTCCGGCCACATCCAGAGTGAGCTCTACATCGTGGGGTCACCACAGCCCTGATGTGCTAACAAGACTCGCAAGGCTTTCCTGACCACCCTGCCTGCCTCAGTCCTCTTGTGCCTCTTCCCTCCAGGCTCCCCGCACTCCCGCCATTGCTGATCTTTTAAAAACTCTTCGGATAGGATGAGCTTCCTCCTATCTTCAGCTTTTGGCATGTGCTGTTTCTTCTCCCCTCTACCTTTCCCCTGGCCATCTCCTCCTCATCCCAGAGGTTTCCTCTTAGATGTCTCGTCATCTCTGGAAGGATTCCCTTGGCTATTCCAGCCTCCTGAGACTGGCTTATGTTCTTATGTTCCATTCTTTCTGTTTTTGTTTGTTTGTTTGTTTGTTTTTGGAAACAGGGTCTTACTCTGTCTCCCCAGCTAGCATGCAGTGACATCATCATAGTTCACTGCAACCTCAAATTCCTGGGCTCAAGCTCAAGTGATCCTCCTGCCTCAGCCTGAGTAGCTGGGACTATGGGCACCAGCCACCACGCCTGGCTGATTTTTCTATTTTTTGTAGAGATGAATTCTCGCTCTTGCTCAGGCTGGTCTTGAACTCCTGACCTCAAGCAGTCCTCCTGCCTTGGCCTCCCAAAGTGCTGGGATTACAGATGTGAGCCACCATTCCCAGTCCTTATGTTCTGTTCTTGCTATTCCTCCTGCACTCTGGTTCTGCTGCAGCACAGACTCGGTGGTTGCCGTTGCTGCCCTGCACTTCCAAGGGCCATTCATTGCAGAGCACAGTGCCTGGTGTTCACAGCCAAATCAACCCAGCTCTAGTGTCCACTTTTGTGTGAAAGGTAGTGAACAATTGAAATAGAGTTTCTTTAAAAAAGCACTTTCTTTTTAAAATGATATGGCAACACGTATGTAGAGAAAGCATATGCTTAACTTCTTAAGCATCCCAAACTCTTGCACTTTCCATGTTGTGGGATAAGTTCTCAGACTGATCTTGCTGCCCTTCTTTTCTTCCTCTTTCTCTCTACCTTTGAGGGAAATTATTTATGGTATTCTCTGAATTTTTCATGTGGAAACAGCTGACAAAATTTTTAAGACTAAAGGAACAATCACACTTATAGGCTTTCCCCAAGATAAGAACATTTTCTGGTCTGTCCCCTCTCAACTGTCAGTCCCTAAACTTTCTAGAAGGTCTGCAAACTTGGATTTCCCTTTCCTTTCTTCTTATGATGTTCATCCAAGTTTTTCTTTCATTGCGTTGGGGCTATATTATTTCATGACATAAAAATTCCTTTGATTGTATCCATGAGCATAAACAAATATATCAAAAAGAGAAAACTAAACTAAACCTTCCCCAAATAAAGTCAATA
>NW_012153729.1:397288-398950 GCF_000956105.1 Propithecus coquereli
ATTACAGGCGTGAGCCACCGCGCTCGGCCTACTTAGTCACATATGGATAGTTGAAGAGATGAGTCAAATTTTATATTAATAGAGAAAAGTTGTCAGAAAAAAATATTTACAGGATTTTTTGGCATTTTTTTTTTTTTGCTCCATTTGGTTTTTAAATAGTAATCTTGTCACCTTAAGTTATTGTCAGTGGACAAGACAGTTTAGTTGGCTTTGCTTTTATTTCTCTTATTTCTTCCTGGCCAAGAAGTCAGAGGCCCTTTTAAATATTTTGATCTTAAGCCACCCATGCCTTCACTTGGGCACAAACTCTGTAGCTGCTAGCTTTCTAAGAAATAGTATGCAGGAAAATTAAAACTCGAAAGCTGGGAAAAGCTAGAAAAAAGGAATTGAGAAAAAAACATTTTTCAACGCAGCGCTTTGTATTTATTATATAGCATCCATAAAGTAGACCTACTGTGCTCGAAGACGCTGAATTAGAACATGTACCCTGAGATATCTGCCCCTTAGGCTAAGCCCTCAAACCAGGAGGAAGAGCTGGGATTTAAGAGCTAGAGGGAAAACTGCTAATTAAAAGAAAAGATAAAAATTAAGGACAGTAGACATGATGTGACATTTCTGAAAATTAGCAAATAAGTTTCAAAACCTTGTTTTTATCCTATTTCCAGTGTCTTTTTGGAATTCTTCTCCCTCTTCCGGGACTGACTTGTTTTTGTGTCTGTGAGATCATTTAGATTAGAGAGCAGGTGTGTGCTGTATACTATCCATCCAGCCACTTGCCTGGGGCCCCACGACAGCCTCTAAAAGGCTGTTTCAGAGGGCAAGGTGAGTTTTTAAATTCATAGCAGAGACTTCTAAGTATGATGTGGTTACAAGTCCTAAAATATACAGATTTATTTAGCTGAGAAAATTGTATTTCCCAATGAGAGCTCAGTCATAAAGGTTAGCATTTTTCTAGGAATTTTAAAAAATGGAACATGTAAATATAAATTTTATTGCAGCTGAGAATGTGTTCAGGTTTGAATTGTTTGCACCATTGTTTAGAGACTCCTATCTTCTCAAGGTTCAAAATGAAATTTTTTATTTAAAGGTGATGGCAATAATAAATAATTTCTAGAATCCAGACCTTTGATCAAAGAAGACATGACTCCTGGTCTTCCATTCCTGTGGCTCTCTTGCCCCAGCACATCAGCAAGGTCCTCAGAATCCCAACATCCCCTGAAATGCCCCTTAACAGCGTCATGCTCTCTAACTGGTTTTTCCTCATCTTCCATTGTACCCTATACGTACCCTCAACATCAACCCAATTAGTCTGTTTTTAGCCAAGAGGCTAAATTATGCAAATTTAGGGAACAAACATTCAAAGTCTCCTTTAGGATGGAAAGACATCCAGCACATGTACTTGCCATCAAATTGGTACTAACTGATCAACACTAAGGTGTTCACATGGTAGTAATACTCATAGGGTGCTGGTCAGGTGGGGGTAAACCCATGACTAATGGAAGCGGAGCGCACTGTATGGGGGAAGGACACGCTTGTAGCCCTGACTTGGGCGAGGCAAATGCATTACATGTAACCAAAATGTTTGTACCCCCTAATATCCTGAATTTTAAAAATAAAAAAATAAACCAGTCTCCTTTAGAAGGATGGCAGAAAGAAGGGAAG
>NW_012153729.1:399215-441942 GCF_000956105.1 Propithecus coquereli
AAGGAAAGGAAAGGAAAAAGGAAAGGAAAATAATTCAATTGACAGAAGAAGAGAGAAAGAGAGAGAAGAGGGTCCGAGAAGCTGTTCTGCATAAATGGAGAGTGGTCAAAGCCAGAGAGGAGAGGTGTGTTGGGTGTTCTTTAGCTCCTTGGAGATGAACTATGGAAGAAGGAAAGTAAATTGACTTTACATGGAAGGAAATAATAGCTAGTAAAGAATTTGAGGGATAGAAATGGGCTATTATTTGTGAAATATTTGAATTTTGCCATCACCTGTGTATGTTTTGTAGGAACAAATGTCTAGCACAACAGTTTGGATATAGCCCTTAAAACAACTTCTAAATTGTTCTTTAGATAGTATAGGTTTTCCTTAGCGATATTTAGATTTTCTTATGTTTTTGTTTCTAAAGTTAATATAATTTATATGCTTTACAGATTGGTCTTGTAGTTCCCTGAAGTAAAAACAGCAATTTCAGAAGGCTATGTAATAATTTCAATTATTTCAGGAGGTTCTAATTGTCTGCATACCTGGCAACACCCTCAACCACCACTATCTGCTAGAAAGGCATAGTCTACTCACATCTTATTTTATGCATTTCCATAAAGCTTCCAGAATACTCAGTTGCCATATGTCATCTGCCTACCTTACTCAGAAACCAAAAAAAAAAAAGCTCAGAAACCAAAAAAAAAAGCACACACAGAAAAAGTGAGAATGACTTATTATGTATGGAGATTATAGTGTGGTTTGGGATGTCAGTATACTATATTTTGAATGCAGTTCCCATTTATTTTGTGCCTTATATCTACTTTTCATATTTTTATGCCCAGTTTTCTGCTTCCTGACCCAACATTAGCTAATTCAGCTTGTCATAGGTAATCTCCGGCATGAACTCAAGCTCAGTCATAGTTCTGTACTGCTGATAAGCACCACTCTGTGCCCCATTCAGTTCATGCTTCTGAATGTCACCCACAGCACCCACCTATACAGAGGACAAGCCCTTTGCACACATTTTCTCCTCAAAAGTGAAAATTAGAGCAGGACCTAGACAGTTCTAACCCAGCTTACTTTCCAGTACTATTTTGGTCACTATTTACATTTGCTGGTGAGAAAGCAGAAAGCTTTTTTCGTAGCTCAGAACCCTTTCACATTCCCACAGCACAGCAGAAATTACACGTTTGTCTGGGCCTTGCCAGTCAGATGGAAAAGGGCGGTAACTACACAGTGAGGATGGTGATGCAGATAGCCCTGTCCTGTTTTATGTTATTTCTGCAAGCATTTTTAATATGCTATATATCAAAAGTACTTGGAACTATCCCTGCCTGAGATGTGAGCGATATTAGACGTCATTTCTCCAGGCTACTTTCCACCTGACATATAAACACAGAATACTTCAATCTCCTCAGAGACTTAAAAGAAGTGGATAAGGAGGGTTAATTTTTTGTTCTACTCTTCACCGTCTGTATATCATATCCATGAATTGTGGAAAAAGTTATGATGATTGCCCCATGGGGGCAAGAACCATTAATTTCATGTCCTGATTTTCCTTATTTATGGCACCTCACAAATTGTTGTGTTGAGCACAGTGGGCATTTGATCTGTCTTTTAAGTGAGTGCAGGGTGGTGGTGAGACTCATTTTTAATATGCCGACTCTCAGGTTGGTGTGAGGGCAACACTCTCCCCTGACGAAGCAGCGGAGGACCACTGGCATGCAGCACTGGACAGACTCTTTGATGCCAATTAAATTGCGCAGTGGATGTCTCTGGGCTGTGGGGGAAAGTGATAGTGGAATTTTATTTTTCGTTTTGTTTCCACCCTTATACTTTGCCAAAATGTCTTCAGTGAGCACATGCTATTTTGGTAATGGGGCGGAGGGTGGGGGGAGTTGTGTTCAGTCATGTGGTGGTTTGATAACGGAAGTGATACCTGAAACATAACATTGAATCTGTTGGCCCTGCCAAATGATCATGAATGAACTCCCAGCCCTCTTGCACGTCTCATACTTTATTGCCATTTGTTCCTTTTGTGACGATATCCGGGGTTGTGGAGGGAGTGAGGGATGAAAATTTATGTTAAAACTGTTTTGACTTCACAAATGTTTTGACTCAGATAAAACTCTGGTGAATTTCTGGAAAGTTTGAGGGTCCTAGCTTAGTCAGCACTGTACAGTTAGATGATCCCAACATAGAGTTTCAGTAAGAAAAATAATTATAAATATATAACAAAAGAGAAGTTCTATGGCCCAGTTGGGAGAAAATAATAATAACTAACATCTATTGAGTTCTTGCTAACATTGAGTTTTTATGTAATAATCATGACACCCATTTGACATAGGTACTATTATTCCTCTATTTACAAACGAGTGAACTGAGGCCCAGAGAAATTTAAGTAACTTGCCCAAAGTCACATGCCTAGCAAAGAGTTGGAGCAGAGATTCAAACCCAGACAGGCAACCTGGAAAACCTGGATGCTTAATTACCATACCATACATTCGAATGCTTCACCACTGGACTAGCTGACCTCTCTAATATTAGAAACCCAATTTATCACATAGCGATTGAATTTAGTGCTAGAAGCCCAGGAAATGAAATATTTATTGACAATTACTTCCTTGCTGTCTTATACACATATAAAGAGATCATAGATTCATATCTCACCTCATCCCCAAAAGCATTTCAGGTAACTTATAGAGATACATATGGTACAACAGGATAAAATTATTAAAATTAACAAGGTAAAGCTAAAATATAGGAAAATAATATGAAACCAAGAATAGGATTAGTAAATAAAATGCCTGCCATAAAATCCAATAAAACTGCTAAAAGTAGGGCTGTGTGTTTTGTCTGGGCTTCATAGCAGCTGAAGACAGGAGGAAATCCAGTAAATTTCAGTAGTCAGTGCCATTAACAGAAACCAAATCAAGAAGCATGGCTTTTCCTAGCACTGACACCTGAGATGAATTTCAGCTGTAGGACCCTTATGGAGGGTGCACTGTACAGGTGCCTCTCACACTTGACTGTACCTGCAGGTCACCTGGGAATCTTAGTAAGATGTAGGCTCTGATGCTATCAAGACCCTCCAACACTACTGGTTTGCAGATCATACATTGAGTATCAAGGATGTATGCCATGCTTGGGAGTTTGAAATTATTCTATAGGTAGTAAAGAACTATTGAAGATTTTTCAGTAGACAAGCCAGGTCATATTTGTGTTTTGGAAACATCATTGATAGCAGTGTAGAAAACAATGGAGAGCAAAGAAAGATCAGTAGAAGAAAAACTGTAAGATGTAGCTAATTTTCTTAACAATATTCTTACAAGAAAATCAGCATTAAGTTTCTCAGGGCTATTTCTTATAATCCTCCTTAGTGCAGACTGATGGTACACAACCAAAGCATATGCCCCTACATGGACCAGATGATGGTTTTGTCTATGAATTAAATTTCCAATATCTAGGAATCATTGTAATGTATACCTTGCAAATCTTTATTAATACTAGTAGTTCATTAGAAAGTATTTAGTTCATTCTAAAGTATTAGAATCAAGCTAAAGATTTGAAGTTTTACTCTCTTGCAAGAACTGGAATTCAGGCCGAGCACGGTGGCTCACGCCTGTAATCCTAACACTCTGGGAGGCAGAGGTGGGCGGATTGTTTGAGCTCAGGAGTTCGAGACCAGCCTGAGCAAGAGCGAGACCCCGTCTCTACTAAAATTAGAAAGAAATTAATCGGCTAACTAAAAATATATTGAAAAAATTAGCCGGGCATGGTGGCGCATACCTATAGTCCCAGCTACTCGGGAGGCTGAGGGAGAAGCATCACTTGAGCCCAGGAGTTTGAGTTGCTGTGAGCTAGGCTGACGCCAGGGCACTCACTCTAGCACAGGCAAAAGAGTGAGACTCTGTCTCAAAAAAAAAAAAAAAGGAACTGGAATTCAGACATCCCAGCTCCCTATTGAGGGGAGATTATTGTTATGTTTGACCTTTATCTGCAGAAGGAAGAGGGGAGTGAAAAGGACCACCGTATCTAGCGGGCAAAGAACAATGTGCACAGAGAACTGCAGCAAAGTATTGAAGCCCAGGGATGCACGGTGAGGACAAATGTTGAGAGATATTCCCAGAGGACAATAAAATATAACAACTAGGAGGGTGACGCAAGGAGACATCCGCACATTTAGTCCAGTCTTGTCATCGTTGGGGATACTGGTGCGCAAGGCCAGCACCATGACCTGGGCTTCAGGTCCCTGGGTCAAAGGCAAACAGGAAGTAAAAGTACCTTGCTAATAAGTCACAAAATGAGTCTCTGGAATCCTTTAGATATATGTCCTGCCTTAGATTAAATTGCTGTTAGGAACCATTGAGATTTCTGTTGAGAACGACCTAAATGGATTAAGACTTTGTATGCAATTTAAAATGACTGTAGGACTAGAGTGACCTGAAAAATCAAGGCGCCCTTCTGAGTTTTCACCAAGGGGCAAGAGAAGGACTGCCTACACTAAGCAGGATTAAAGGAACAGTAGGAGGCAAGAGAGAGAGAGGCTTTTATGATTATACTCAGTGAGTTCTGCAGGTTCAACATGCCAGTTTCATGTGCATAGGGAAAAAGACATCGTGCTAATAGTGGTTATATCTGAGTGCAAGGATTGTGGAAATTTTATTTTTCTCTTGATGATTTTCTATTTTCCTTCAATTAGCATGTATTATTTTATAACATGACATAAAACAAAGTTTTAAAATTGATAAGGTCCTAGATGAGGGTTTAATACATTAGTAGGAGATTGAATGGCCTTAGCTGTTCAGAAGTTGGACGAACAAGCCATGCTAACAGTACATCAATAGGGAAACAATTTTTAAAAATTAATTTAAAAAGTCGAATTTCCTATACCACACCTATTTCAAGGATACCAGTCATGTAATACAATAAAATGAGTTTTGTTGATTTCGAAGAGAAACAACAGTGTATCCTGAGCTTTAAGTGTTTGATTTGTGGCCATTCATTTCAAAGAAGCCATGCTGGCCTTACGGTTTTAGTTACAGGCATAATTTGTTAGTAAAGGAAAGCCTTTGATGAAAAGTTAAGGTTGAACAATTTTTCAACTACACTGTTGAAATTTTGGCTACACTGCCAAGAACCAGTCTTGGATTTTGCTTAAAAATATGTTTTTGACTATTCGTATCCCTATGTTAAGTGTGCTGGGGTTTTTTTATCCACACTAGTTCTTGTACAGTTTGTGAAGTTCTGATTTACCTTGCATATTGTTATCTTTGATTAAAGTTACTTTGAAAGATGTTAAAACATTTATATTAAGAGTTTTTCTTTATGAAAGACATATTTTCCTATTCATTATATACTACTAGTGCTAAAGGAAAAAGTGCTTACATCCCTGACAACAGTAATTATTAATCCAGTAATTAAAAGTTTTAGTCCTTTAAGCCACAATCTTAACAAAAAATTCCAATTAGAAACTTCTGAAACTTTCATCTTAAAAAAGCAGCATAAATCATCAAATTAGATGCCTAGTTATTTCATCATTAAGGTAACTCTTGCTATATATTTGGGAGCATAGATGTTTATTATTGCTCATTCAGATTGGAATTCATAAAAAATACAGATTTGCTCTACTCTATCAGTACATTTTTTTCCCCTGGGAGAATGACCTTTTTAATACAGTGTTCTCTCAATGCCAAGAATAGCCCCTTCCCTCATGGAAAATGTGGCTAGAGGGAGATATAGACACCAGTCAAATAAAATGATCACACAAATAAATGTCAAAATATGACCCTGCTGGGAGCTACAAAGGAGACGCACATGGTGCCGTGGGAGTACGTCATAGCAGACCGATTGGAAAGCTTTCTCTGAGAGAGTGACGTTTAAGCTGAGATCAAAAGAATGTGTGAAAGGAATTAAGTGTAAAGTGACAAAATCGTGCTCCAGATAGAATAGAATTCACAAAGCCCAGCAGTCGGAGAGAGATGGTACATGTGACAAACTAAGAGGGCCACTGTGGCTATAACCTGAAGAGTGGGCAAGGGTGGTACAGATGAAGATGGAAGGGGAGGCAGAGATCACACCAGGCAGTACCTTAAAGACCACATGAGGGATTTTGGTCTTTACTGTGCAAGCAGTGGGAGTCTTTGGAATATTCTAGACAGTGGAGGAGATGCTCAGTATTTATTGAGCACCTTCTAATGTGCCCAGCACTATCTCAAATCCTTGAAATTCAGTGGTGAACAGATCCATTCCTGGCTTTCATAGTTTTCTAATAATGGAGTAAGAGGATAAATAAAGAAAGGTATCATATGATAATGAGTGTTGAGCAGAGACTTAAGATAGGCTATTATAAGGTAAAACCAGGTGGCCAATTTGGGTTGCATGGTCAGGAAAGGCCTTACTGAGGAAGCAATGGATAAATTGAGACTGGCTACAGAAAGGAGTTAACCATGTGAAGATCACAGGAAAATATTCCTGAAAGAAGAGAAGTGCTAATACAAGACCCTAAGCTGGTTATGAATTTGGTACATTCAAAGAACAGTAGGAAAGCAAGTGTGGCTGGACCAGAGAGGACAAAGGGGAGGCTGACGCAAGGAAAGTCTGAGAAATGGGTGGGAGCCAGGTCTTATAAGACCTTACAAGCATATGAGGTGCTTAAATAGCATAAGTGTAATGTAAGCCATTGGAGAATATTGAGCAGTGAGAGACACAAATGGTTGAGGCTGGCTACTGTATGTAGAATGTATGGGGAGGAAATGAAGGGGGACTCCTAGGCTATTGGAGTAGTCTTTAGGTGAAAGATGGCCATGACTTGGACCAGGGAGGTAGTACTAGAGAGGGAGGGAATTGTGTGGATTATGTACGGTTTTCAAGTTTTTCTTTGTAAAAGACTTAGTTTTCCATCCATCTTGTGCTACTCCTCGTGAAAATTGGATGTGACCGGGGAAGGTGAGGGAAAGAAAGGATTCAGTGATAACTCCTAGATATGCCTTCTGAAATGAGCGGCTGCTCTATGAAGATTAGATGGAAGGGAGCCACAGGAATGAGTGGAGACCAGATAGGAGGCTCTGGCGATATAATCTGAGAATGTCAGTGGGAAGGGCATGGAGTGGACCACATCAAACAGTGTTTAAAAGATTGAATCCACATCTGCAGGGCTTAGTGGCAAAAACCCAGGACTCTATGGGAGGTAATGGGTGGAATCGAGGCAAGTTGTCAAGGATATGGCCTGAGTTTTTACCTTGGATAATTTGTGGGTTGTGGATGATGATGCCATTCATGAAGGTAGAGAAAACTTGAGGATGATAAGGAATATTGCTCTGGCAACGGTGAATTGGAATGAAGAGATCTGTGAGTGTGGTCATAGTCTGGAAGAGAATAGACGAGGGCAGCAGCAGTAGGGCTAAAGACGAGAAATAATTAGAAGGCAGGTAAATGGTTGTATGGGAGGTTAAGGGGTAGAGAAAATTCCTGGGTGTTCTCAAGCTTCCTGATTTGGATAACTGGGTGAAAATGGCTTCCATTCATCTAGATCTGAATGTATAGGAAGATAAACAGGTTTATGCAAAAGGATGAGTGGAAGGATAGGGGAAGAAAGTGGGAGAACTGATCATATGTCCAGTGTGAACCAGCTAAGCCTGGGACATGTGTTGTAAATGTCTAGAAAGTAACTGTGTATATCTTTCTTGATTTTAGGCATTGCACAAAAGTCCCTCTTCTTTTCTCCAGGTTAAGTGTAACTTCAGTCTGGAATTCAAGGCCCCTGTGCTCTGACCTCCCTTTTCAGGACTTCTGCCTTCACATATCCCAAGTCCTGCTCCATGGACTGCATACTCTTTGCTGAGCACACCCCAGTTTCCTCATATTGACCCTTGCAAAAATTCTTTCTTTGGCAAACGATTCTCCCTTTCCACCTTCTGCCTGTCACAATTATAGTTATTATTCAAGGCTTTTTCCAAATGCCACTTCCTACCTGAAGACTTGCCTGATCTCTTTGTGTTTTCTCCCATGTCTTTTACTGTATATAGGGCTTATTTTTGTGTTTTATTATGAAAAATTTCAAATATACCCCAAATGAATAGTACTATGAGTTCCTGTGCACCTATCACTGACTTTCAACAACTATCAAGACTTAGCCACATTTACTTTAATCTTTTCTCCCTTTTTCTTTGCTAAAATCCTTTAAAGCAAATTCCAGACATGTCATTCTACCCTATGTATTCCAGAATGCCTCTCAGAAAACACAGACATTGTCTTACACAGTCACACAGTCATAGGGCCATTGTCATAGCTAAGAAAATTCACCATTATTTTTTAGTATCATCTAATACTTGCTTCTGAATTAGGTATCCCAAATTGAGTTTAAAGTGCCATTTTACAGTTGATTTGTCTGAATCAAGATCCAAACATTACATTTGGTTGTTAGATTTCTTATGTCTTTTTAAAGCAGACCCTTCCTCACTTTTCTCCCATGTCATTGACTTCTTGCAGAAACCAGGTCAGTTGTCCTGTAGAATGTCCCACATTCTGGATTTATCTGCTTGCTTCCTTGTGGTATCATGAGATGTCTTCCTCTGTCCTTCCCTTTCCCTTTTGTTCTGTCCAATGAACACTTAGGACACTTACTGTGCTCTTCTGCTTTTTATCTTTGTCACATGTCTTCTGTGATAATATAAGCCTCTTAAAAGCTGAGACCATGACTTACCCAGCTTTGGACATTCTATATTATGTCTAATACATTGTATGGACTCAAAAAATATTCAGTTGAATTATCTAGAAAAAGTTTTTATTCCTCTTGCCAAAACATGAACTACAGCTTATTCTCAATCTGAAAAAAAATTACATTAGAAATTAAGTTGCCAGAGAAATCTTCTCAATAATGTAGGTCACTATTTCCTCATTTGCACTGAAAGAATTACAGCCTTCAGTTTAAGGTGGCACATTCTTATATCAGGAAATTCTTACAATTTGGAGCATTCTAAAAACTGAAATATAATTCCCAGGTCCCCTGCATTCTCTTTAGGTTCATATAGAAGTGATTTCAGAAATTAACTGTTCTGTGCATTCAGCATGAAAACTAGGTCACTAATCATTTTTCTGATCAGGAGAACTGAATTTTGCTTAGTAGTTCAGAAATCAAACTGAAAGGCTGACTATAAAAACACCATCACGTGTATGCTTTGTTGTTGATAACTAACTGCAATCCAAGCTTTAATAACTAGAAGGGAGTGGAAGAAACTTCAAAAGGTTGCATGATAAATGTTTTTGACAATGTGTCAGCTGAACATTAAACAGGATCTTTGTAAATCCTCTCATTCTAAGTGGTTTAAATGGAAAGTTTTAAACTTCTTCCTTCTTAAGTATTGGCTCTAGATATCACAGTATCCTAAGGTTAAAAAAAGAAAAAACACTTTATCTGGCATATATTATTTCCATCCCCGGTATGAATGTGGGGGTGTGGGAAATAGGCTCACCTAAGGCTCTTTACCTCCACATCTTGTGCATTTTCCTCTTTCATCGTCGAAGAATGTACCATCATTATATTGGAATGGCTGCCATTACAACCTGATATGACTATGTACACACGATTATGGAAATACCAATGAGTAAATATAAAAGTAGTAATACTTCCCTAATGCCATTTTCCAGATTGTCTCATAATGAATATACTGTTGGTCCTCACATGGATAAAATTAGGTCTGTAGAACTGGGTAGTACAAAAGAAATATTTGTCTGTGTGCATTTTAGTTTCAAGAGAAAATACTTAAAACAAGGGAATTTTCTTCCCAGGTGTATTAGTTTCCTAGGACTGCCATAACAAAGAACCAAAAACTGGGTGGCTTGAAACAACAGAAAGCCGTTGTCCCATAGTGCTGGAGGCCAGACATCTGAATTCAAGGGGTGGGCAGGGCTGTGCTCCCTCTGAAGGCTCCAGGGAAGAATCCTTCCTTGTCTTTTTGCTTCTGCTATTTCCCAGCATCCTTGGCGTTCCTTGGCCTGTAGGTGTCTCCCTCCAATCTCTGCCTCTGTCATCATATGGCCAGCCTCTTCCTTTGTGTCTCTTCTCTTCTTGTAAGAACACCTGTCATATGGATTAAGGGCCCTCTCTACTCCAGCATGACCTCATTTAACTACATCTGCAAGGACCCTATTTCCAAATAAGTACTGGGGGTTAGGACTTCAACATATCTTTTTGGAGGACATAATTCAACCCATAACTTTGTGTAATACCCTTCAGTTTTAGCACCACACTCTAATAGGGAGGCCATTGGAATCGTTATTACTGTTCAATCTGTGACACACAGAAACTTATTTTTCCTCTTGCTTTTCATATATTTTAATTCATTATATTAAAGACTAAATATATTAAAAGCTAACCCAGAGCATTTGGGGTCAATGAAGGCTTTTGAAGGACGGAAGCAATAGCATTCTAGAGGAGATGAAGAAAAGACTTGCAGAGCTCACAGGGCAGTGTGGAGCTGGGCCTGTTGGTGGCACAAGGTGGAGGCTGAGAGGCAAGAGAGGCAGGTGCCCGCCCTGAACTGGGGCCATTTCCTCACTGCAGCACCTTGCAGCTGGGTAGCCTTGAGCAGCCTCTGGGAGCCTTAGCTGCTTCTTATTCAGAGGAATGTTGTGAAAGGACGTGGAGTAGTTAAAGCCCAGCACAGTGCCCAACACAGGGGGACTAGCTTCGAGTTAGCACTGCAGTCCCCACTTGCCCACGGGGGATGCGTCCCAAGACCCCCATGGATGCCTGAAACCTCAGACAGTACTGAACCTTATGTACACTGTTTTTTCTATATATACATATCTATGATAAAGTTTAATTTATAAATTAGGCACAGTAAGAGACTAACAACAGTAGTGAATAACAAAATAGAATAATTATAACAATATGTTGTAATAAAAGTTAATGTGGTCTTTCTCTCTCAAATATCTTATTGTGCTGTACTCACCTATTTTTGGACCACAGTTGACCACAGATAACTTAAACCATGGAAAATGAAACCGCAGCTAAGGCCAGGAGTGGGGGTACTGTATGTTGAGCACAGTAGGAAAGTCCAGGGATTCAGAGCCAGGAGGAATTTTAACCTCAATGGGGTAAGGAAAAGATGCAGCATAACATAAACTGAGAAAAGTCTGGAATCCTGGTGTACGGAAATGAGAACCTAGATAGGAGTCATTTCAAATAGAAGTTGAAGGAACTTGGGCAACTTGGAGTGAGAACTGAGAGAGAAGAATTCATAGGGGACTGAGCTTTAAACTCAGGTGACTGAAGAACGGCTGTGTCATTGATCAGCAAGATAGTTGGGAGGGAAGCTGGTCAAGGAGGGAATCATGACTTGTTCGAGATGACGGCGAAGCAACTCTGTGCACACCTGTGAGAGACAGTGGGCGAGTCAGCGTAGAGGGCTGGTGAGATGATGGATGTGCAGTCAGCAGCAGGCAGGCCCTGGTCAGGACTGACACTTCCATTCATTTATGAAATTGATTAATTATCCAAAGGAGACGGTGTGCAGTGGGAAGACTGGGGAGACAAGTGTTCCTATTGACCGGCGGACAGGGAAAGCTGGATGTCGTGATGTGCATCCAAATTCAATGGCTCTAAAGTGGAACTCGTGATCTTACTGCTCCAAAACCGTTTCTACCGCTATTTCTTTTTTGGCACCGTACTCTCATGGTCAAGCCGTTGGCATCATTATTCCTGTTGAATCTATGTCCCAAATAAACTTATTTTCTCTCTTCCTTTCTGTATATTTTAATTCTACTGTGTTCCCTGCCTTAGTCAATCACAGCACGCAGCCAGCAGTTCTGAAAGTCTCATAATCATTCTCTACACCTCCTTCTCTCAAATCTGGCACATGCTTTTCCTTACCAAGCCCCACAGTCTGTCTCATGGCTCTGCTGCCGTCCCCGTGCATGCACCCCTGGGCCCATCATTTCTCACCATCTCTTGTCCAAACCAGACTCGTCTCCTGTGTGCTCCTTGCAGTGGCCTCCTAATGGTCTCCCTGCTGTGGCACAGGGAACTCCTGAGACAGATTTTCCTGCACATTTTACTACATGGTATATAAAATTGTGCTTTTTAATTATTTTTATTTTTTAGAGTTTTAAGACCATTTCTCGCAGACTGAAATTTTAATGCATTATGCTTCATTCTGTATTCCCTCTGCTGGCCATGCACACCTTGCTGGTCCATGCCACATGCCTTTCCTTCTGTGGCTGACTCTGTGGGGCCCACACTTCTCTCTTGGAAAACATTCTCCAGCTCACATGTCACCTCCTCGAGGAAGTTCTCTGTGTCCATACTTTCCCCGCTCGTGCTGCTTTCCTCATATCAATCGCAACGCTTGGCAAGGCTTCTCTTTAGCACATTTACTTGGTATTATAATTGTTCCTTTATAAGTTTGTCATAAACATTAGATTAGATGTTTTTTGAGGGTAATGTTTAGCACAGTGCCTGGTACATGCTGTGCCCAAATTATAGAAATACTTTCATTAATTTATGAAATTGGTTAATTATCCAAAGGAGACAGTGTGTAGAGAGAAAACTGGAGAGACAAGAACTTAGTTTGGGCAATATCCACAATTGAAAGGGAAGAAGAGGAGGAAGGGCAGAAAACTTGCAGGAAGAAGGAGGAGGACAAGCACGATTTTGTGTTGTCAAAGGAAAGGATTTCTGGAAGGAGAGGGTTCTAACAGTGCCCGATGCAAAAGAGAGATCCAAGAGAATGAAGATATAGAAAAGGCCCCTGGAGTGGCAATAAAAGGATCAATGCTGACTCTGCAGAGAACAAGTTTCATAAAATGTTGGAAACCAAAATCAGGTTACAAATGAGGAAGGAGTCAGCTGATAGAGGGGAGAAATATGGGTAATGGAGTAAAACACTTGAGAAATGTGGCCATCAAAAACTAACAGCCAGGTGTGGTGGCACATGCCTGTAGTCCCAGCTACTCAGGAGGCTGAGGTGGGAGGATCACTTGAGCCCAGGAGTTCGAGACCAGCCTGGGCAACATAGCAAGACCCCGTCTGTTAAAAAAGAAAGGAAAGAAGGAAGGAAGGAAGGAATGAACGAATGAACAAACGAACGAACGAAAGAAATGTGGCCATGATAGAATAAAAGAATATAAAGGTTGAAGGGACCATAGAAGTGTCTCGTCTATCCTCTCATACAACACGTGAAAAGCAAGGAGACCAGTTTCTAGAGAGGCAGCAGGGTGAAATCGGCATGCCAGTGTAGACAGTGAGAGGAACTGAGCAAAGTCCCCTTTGGAACCCCTTGGAATTTGGAAAAAGAACACTGATAGAGGTGTTATCTCGGGGAAACAAGAAGGGACACCACTTCTGACACTTGAAGGAGCAGGCTGGGTAAAACTCAGTTATTTTTCAATAGGGGCAGAGTAAGAGGAAATGTAGTTTGAGTTGGGGGAAATCTGAGAAATGTTAGTGGGAATACCCCAACTGTTTTAAATGAAAGGCAACTTGATTTTTATATAATTGGTTAATGTTACCAGTAAATATTGATTACCGTAGTGTAAATAACATTTTACCAAGCATTTCGGAGATGACTTTAAAAATATGGGAGGAAAAGTTGTTGTCCTTATGAAGCTCATAGTCTAAAATGAGAAAAAAAGTTAGATGAATTCATAAAACAAAGAGAGATGTAAATATATTATAATATAGGGGACATAATGACTTAATGAGAAATATGAGTTTTCTCTAATCTAGATCTGAAATGTTGCAGGGAAGAAACGAATCTTGACTTCAGTTTTAATGGAGGAGAAATTCATGGTTTGTTGGAGGGGATTTGGAGTGATGCTGCGGGCTCAAGGGATGGCACGTGTGAATGATTAGCCTTTGTAAGAAAATAGAAATTTAAATGAATGACTTGTGGGTCCTCCCTCTTCCCTGGGCTTGCACAGAAGAGGGGAGCTCTGTGAGGATTTAACAGTTTACACTCTGTTCTGTAGAGACTGAACTCAAGTTTGAGTAGTTATCCCACTGGCCAGATGAGGAAATCCCTCTATGATCTTGAAAAATCCTAGCTGTGGTTCTTGAACTTGATCCTAGATTTCTACCAACCGAGATAAGAACTTGTTCACAAGTGAAACTGTCTGAAGCAACAGAGGGAGGAAAATGTGCTTTGAATTTCCTGAGTAGAAATAGACTGGCTCCTTTAAGAGGAGACGTGGGTAACGTCAGGATGGTCTTTTGTGTGAGGGAAACATGAATAAGGTGCTTTAGGAGATTCCAGCTTCCTTAGATCATCAAAGTCTTGAAATAACATGATTTATTTTCCTGGAACCTCTGTTCAGACCAGGAAAGACTAACTTTTTAAAAAGTGCATTTTTAGGACTTTTAAAGGAAGTCTTTTAAGAATTTTAAAGGACTGAAAATAGGTGAGAGAGAGAGAGAAGAAAAGCGAAAAAAGTAAAACCTTTCTTATTCTTTGGAGAAAATACTGCTCCAGTTTTTTGTACTGGCCAGGATATTTTTGCCTTTTCCATTGAATCAGTAGCCTAATAAGTACTATAGCAATAGCTCATATCAACGTGCAATTTCTCCTACATGTGGTTTTTTGCAACAACTATGAGTTTTTCACCTGAAAGGAATTTTGGCGTATGTGAAGAATAACATATGTATTAGGTTAAAACTCCCAAAGATCTCCTTTTCTTCACATCAGTATCAGAAAAGAGACTGAATTGTGAGGGTTTAACAAAAGGGCGCTTGCTTGGAATGTGAAAAAAATTAAAAACCTGAATGTAAGCCATAAAAAAAAAATTATCCAGTTGTGTTGTGAATACATATGTGGCCTCTGTGGTAACCGTGGCTCCGCTTTCTTCAGATCTGTAGCATGAACCCGTTTTCCATTACTGTAGAATCACTAATAAAACTTTTTTTATGGTTGTTATTCATCCTGCATAGGTCTGAATGAAGAAATCACTTAAAAAGAAATCTTGAGTGGCATTTCAGTTGAAGAAGACTTGTTACTTTTGTTAGTAGATTTAGCCTATTTAAAAATAATAATAAAACAGGAACTATAATGGCCTCTGTAAATAGCCAGTGAGACCACCCAGTAAAAATGTCACACTGCTATTGTGTCATCTTCCATAGCCCCAGATTTATATCCCCTGTATGGATGACAGGGCTTGGTCTTCTTGCTTTGTCCTAGTCGTTTAAGATGTGATTTTTTTTTTTAAAAAAGTGTATAAATCTGACATGAAAATATAGTAATATTTTATTGCTTTTGTTTGTATTTACCTTAGCCTTCAGTTAGCAGTAGTAGAAAGAAAGCCATTTACCACTTCTGTGTCAATTTACGTGTCAGAGAAAAACCTACTCACCAGAAATGTTATCAGTACCATTTATAGCCTGAATAGGAGTAATGCTGCTTGAACAAGTGTGAGCATT
The DNA here is from genome assembly GCF_000956105.1 of Propithecus coquereli. NCBI lineage: Eukaryota > Metazoa > Chordata > Mammalia > Primates > Indriidae > Propithecus > Propithecus coquereli. The sequence continues at coordinate 414,613 of NW_012153729.1, forward strand.
ATTAAAAAGATAATTAAGGTTTAAACGAGAGTCACCCTTATTTCACCTTTATAATTAGTGTCTCTTCACGGTAGTCACAGATCAGGTGTCATTTCTGTTTGGTGGATCAAGCAACCAGTGGAAGAGAGGTTTATGTCAAGATTTTATAACCTGAACAGATATTTTATGACAAATTTTAAAATCATCTTACATGTTTTAAATGGAAAACAGACCATTACCATTAAAAAATAAACCTTGAATTTCACTGTATGTAAATTATACCTCAATAAAAATATAAATAAGTCTTCCCTTTCCAGTATCGTCTCTTTCAGTCAAAATATGTACAGCCCACTCTCTGCTTTCTTCATTTATGTCCAGAACCTTCATGGGGAAATCCTCCTACATCCCTCCTACCCTTTGAATGATGAATGAATCATCTGTTTTCTCTGAAGTAAGATGGTAAATTCAAACCTCATGAAAGGAAGGATATGGTGACTTCATTTTTTTAAGTGGGGAAAGCTTTTTAAAATTTTTTTTTTTACTTTTTATTATGGAAACTTTTAAACATACACAAAAGGAGGGAGAAGAATATGCAGAACCGCCATCTACCCATCATCCCACTTAAACAGTTTACAACGATTTACTGGAGTGATTTCTTTTTTGGCAGCATCCTTAGTATAAATACTCTGGTTTTTTGTTCCTGTTAAACCCCTCAGCTATGCAGAGCTTGCAGCTAACAGGGCCCTCTCTGCATGTCACCCAGTGGAGGCTCATCTGCTTCCTTGTTTCACGGCCACAGACTTTACCCTAAGTCCTCGAAATCCACGACCTTGCCAACATCAGTTGTATTATTTATATAGGGCAAAAACTGAATCCACATTCTTTTTGCTTACCCATGGTTTAATACAGTTCCTTTAAATAGCAGAACAGCATGGCATTCAAGGTTCCCACTTCCCAGAGGCCATGCGGGAGAACCTGTTGGACATTTACCCTGTGCCCCTCAGTGCAGGGCAGGCCCAGAGGAATATGCCCACAGGCCTCGTGATGATTTGTGAAAGGCCAGGCACAGTGTTTTGCCAAGACTGGCAGCACAGAATGAGGCAGAATAGAAGTGTCAAACACTCAATGAGTGTCCCAGCTCAATGAGAACTTGTTTGAAAGCTCTTTAAAGGAGGGGAGGGGCACAGCTCTACAAGCTGTGTAACAGAAAATGGGTAAGAGAACGTGCCTCTGGAGTTCACTCCTGTGACAATGTTTCCAGAACAACTGATTCAGGAGAAGGGTGACTTTTATACTGTTGATGATTCTGTTTTGGTTTGCAAGTGAATTTTTTCAAATTTCTCATACCTGGGGTTTTGATAAAGATGAGAAAGTAGAGTTTGAAATTGTATTGTGTGGTAAGAACATGGAGTACAGATATTCTGGGTTATGAGCTCAAGGTGAATTTGTGTGCTTAGACGGCCTATTGAGAAAAGGGAAGTGAGGTCACAGCTCTCAGATGCCAAAGTGGAGCTGGCTAGGAGGTGAACCAAAGGCAAGATCAGAAATCTCTAGAAAGACCTCTGGTCTTGCTATGATACTAAGTCGGAAAGTTTCTGCCTGTCATGTGCCTGTACACTAGGAATGTTTTTATTACACCTCTTTTATTATACATTCTAACACTGTATTTCTCTCTTCCAATAAAGTTTTCCTTTATTGACTAACTTTTAAGCACTTTATAATTGAAATGAACCCGTGTTTCATTTACTCATTATTGAAAGGCATGTATCTGCCATCACTTCATGTTTGTTTAATTGACTCAGGACAAGAGAAACCTTTGGTCTTTAATAAGACTATACATAATTCCTTAATTCATGGTTTCACAAGTTAGGGAGTGGCTTGCTCTGAATTCTGTTTATAAATTCTATGAAAATAGCATGGACTATTATACTTTTTTTTTTTGCAAACCAGCAGAAAAGGCCTAGTACCGTCACAGGTGCCATTCCGTGGGAACATTAGCCAGCCAGTCCTTTTCCTCAGCCTGAAGAGCCCAGTAACATGTAAAATCTTTCACACTTTAATTTGTTCTCATTATTTTAATATTGTAAACAAACAAATCAAATTATCCTATAACCCTCTCCCTTTTAAAGAGTCTAGTATACCCTCATTGTTCCTGTAAAGCTTATTATGTCATTTACATTTTTCTTCTGAAAAATGTCATTCTTTGTTCCCAACCAGCACAAAGCACTCTGAAAGTCAGGAGCAGTGTAGCTTCCCACAGCAAGCTGACTAACGGTGTTTAAGGGCAGATTTAATTGGGAAAAAAAGAACTGTCTTTTCAGTAATGATACAAGTTAGCATGGCAGAGCTGAGAGATGAGGAGCAACTTTGCAGAATAAAGGATTTAACTGTTCAAGTTGGGTTTTTAAAATATTTTTGACCTAATGTTGGACATTCCGTTCTTTAATTATCTTAGGCTTTTCTCAGGAATAAACTAAAAGTTGTGATTTTTTTGTGTGTCAAATGTCAAATTTGAAGGTTTTTTAATAGAAAAACCACAACTTAAAAGAAAGTTCCCAGTTGTGCTTATTGAGTAATTGTGGTCATTTTCACATAGTTCTTACGTCAGATTCTGAGGTTGGAACTCTAATAACCTAATAATTATTTTAGAATAGAAAGCGACGACCAGCTGCCAATATAAACTGTCATTTTCCTTTCATGTAGTACATTTTAACTTTTTTGAAAGTGGAATATTATCTGGTTACTTTTCAACTTTTTAAATTGATTTTAATAGATAATAGTAATTTCTAGACATAAATGTTTTCTGTGATTAACCTTAGATCATGTTTTACATCTGTAAACTATGAAAAATTTTTAAAGTCCTACCTTTTTGAAAAGTAAATATAATTTCAATTCTATTTTAACAATATTGATAATATACGGCAGACTTAATAGTCTTTTCACCATGTGAAATCTGGAGAAAGGATCAGGTCTAATTATGTTATCCTGGCCTCTTTGAAACTTTCTTCAGCTAGATTTCCACAATACATACTAATTGCCCTCAATCGCCTGCTACTCATCTGGATTTTTATCAGCTTCCTTGGCCTCCACCTCCTCCTGTGACTGGTTTGAAGTGTGGGCATCACCCAAAGGGCAGATTTTAGAACCTCTTCTCATTTTACTTACTTCTTTAAGGAAGTTTCCCCATCTGCACCTCTGTCCGAGAGCACTCTTCACTGTTCAGACCCATCTTTGCAACGTGATGTGCTAAACAGGTATCTCAGTTGGCTCAGACTGTTGTAAAAAGATACCATAGACCGGGTGGCCCGTAAACACACAAATTCATTTCCCAGAATTCTGAAGCTGGGACATCGAACGAAGGCACTGGCAGATTCGGTGTCTGGTGAGTTACTGCCTGATTCCTGGTTCGCAAACAGCCATCTTTTTGCTGCATCCTCATGTGGTAGAAGGGCCAAGGGACTTCTCTCAGGGCTCTTTTGTGAGGACACAAATCTCATTCGCAAGGGCTTCGCCTCCCAAAGGTCCCACCTCCTGATAACCTTGAGGGTTAGGATTTCAACAGATAAATCTGGGGGAGACACGAACATTCATACTATAGCAGTAGGTCCTCCTCGAAGTCCTACCAGCACCTTAAACCCATCACGTCAAAACCCACACTGCCCCCCCTGTTTCTGACTTGCTCTTGTCTCGCCATTCTCTGGCCGCTCAGCGTCAAGGCTCTGTACGACCTTGGGTCCCTCTTTTCCCTGACCCCCTGGACCGGGATCTACCGGTTCTACCACATCTGTCCCATTCTCCATGTCCACTGCCCTCTTTCAAGGCCTCGTTCTATTTGTGGCCTTCACTTTTGCAGAAGCCTCATTCTTCACCCCTTGATTTCACTGGGCAGAATTATTTCGTCAAAATTCAAGGGAAAAACACAACCGGGCATGAAACAGGGCCAACTGCTTATGTGGAATGAGGAAGAAATTTAGCTTCTGGCCTTGGCATTTGGCAGGTAACAAGTGAGTATGGTGAAAACTGACTCGGGAGAGTAGTGAGGGCAGGACTGGTTGTAACGGGGTGCCGAGAGGAGGGGGAGGACGTGGGACCCTGAGCGTGGCACTCTCCGGGGCCCGCTGTGAAGGGGACGAGGGAGACAACCAGGAGGGAGAGAATAATTTTTTATTTAAGACAAGGGAGATGTGTGTCTTCTTTTTTTTTTCTGCAAAATGAAATTAATAACAAAAATTAAAGGAATATTTTTCTTTATTGTAACAGAAGCCAGATAATATATTATGGCCAATAATAATATTATATTATTATAATATGTGTGTATATATTCAGAGATAGATATAGGTATTTGGAAGATATATTTATATATTCTGTATTTCAAGACACATAATAACCTTTGAAATGTGCCATATTAAGGACCATCATAAGCCCTGATGATTAAATGTCCTCAGGGAGTAGAGTTCCAATCAATGTTTATGAGTTCCTTCCACAAACACGAATTCGGTGTCACCTGTGTGCCGGGCACTGAGCTGCTTGGCACTGGGCTTGCAGAGATAAAGAGGGAGAGCCTCGACTGCAGTTGCTCTCAATCTCTCACAGACACTAGATGGATGAAAGCCCAGAGGAGTCCATACTCAGCTCTTGGCGGAGGTTGCGGAGAGAACACCACCGAGCAGGGTAGGTGGGGCAGGCGCTTCCAGGCAAAGAAAAGAGAAAATAAGTACAGAGTGACAAAGAGGCAGCATGGAGTAGCACAACATGTTGAATTTAAAGCAAGAAAAACGTGTTAAAATTCCAGTCTGGCACCTTGCTACTGGCCACGTGGACTTGAGCAGCCTAACCACACTGAGCCTCACTTATGTCCTCTCTAACGTGGATGAAATAATCCTGCTACACAAGATTGTTGTGAGGGTTAAAAATAAAATCCACTCAGTGGATGATAGCTCCTGTGTTGTTACGGCTAGTAACGGTGACATCAGCATGACGCGCCAGGGCTTGCTGCGGCTCAGCATGGTGGCGCACATGCCAGCGGGTGAAGGGCCTGGTATGCTGTGCCCAGGAGTTTGAGCTGTCTCAGGGATGCCGGAGTGTTGTTTAAGCATTTCAGTGGGGGAATAACATAATCAGATGTAGGTTTAAGAAGATCGCTCTGACAGCAGTAGATGGATTAGAGAGCACGTAAGAGTAGGGGCGGAAAAGCATGGATGAATGTTCTTCCCAGTGCAGTAATGGTTACTTTCCCCGATTATGCCATAGGAGGAGCTGATAAGATCCTATTTATTGCTAGATATCAAAAGAAAAAAATGCTATTTGGTCAGCAAGCATAGGAATAATTGCATTTATCTTTTAGGAAATAACAGAATAACAGAATTATAGACAAGTAAAAGAATTGAGATATTTCCAGGCTCACCTTAAGACCTGGTTGAACTGTGAATTTATCAAGAAGATCCTAGATCATTTAAGCTCATTCTCAAGCCATTTCACTTTTTAAACTACTTCTTAGCCTGGGGTCCATCCACAGATGTGCTTCAGGCAGTCTCTGAACTCCCTAAAATCAGAGGAAAAATCATAAGCATGTGTTTCTTTTTCCATCTAGGGAGTAACTACATAGCTTTCTTCAGATGCTCAAAGGGGTCTAGAACCACCCAAAAGGTTAAGAACCACTATGTCTACACAGAAAGAAGACTGGCATTGCATTGGAAGAATTTGTGGTGGACTCTAGCTTAGACATTTGGTCTGAGCGCCAGAGTCTCCAGTTGGATGTATAATGGGCACTTTGAGCTTGACCCATCCCAGGCTGAGCCCCAGCTCTTCTCCCCAGCACCTGCCCCTCCCTCACCCTTCCCATCAGTGTGAATGCCACTGCAGTCTTCTGGCTGCCCAGGCCAAAGTCCCTGGGGTCCTCTTTTTTTCTTACTCTCTGCTCCCACTCCCTCAGGGCTGTCACCTCTGTCTCAGAATATATCTGGGACCTGGCCCTGCAATTCTTTTTTTTTTTTAAGACACAGAGTCTCACTCTGTCACTCAGGCTGGAGTGCAGCGGCACAGTTGTAGCTCACTGCAGCCTGGGAATCCTGGGCTCAGGCAATCCTCCCGCCTCAGCCTTCTGAGAAGCTGGGACTACAAGTGTGCGCCACCATGCCTGACTAATTTATTTCTTATTTTTTATTTTTGTAGAGATGGGGTTTTGCCATGTTGCCCAGGCTGGTCTCAAACTCCTGGGCTCAAACAATTCTTCTGCTTCAGCCTCCCAAAGTGCTGGGATTACAGGAGTGAGCCACTACGCCTGGCCTGTAATTCATGACATAGCTCACTGATACTGACTGGATGAATTATAGTTTGAGAATCTATCTGGCATCTTGGCTGTTACCACCCGATGAATTGCGCTCACTGTAACTTTCCATGTACTATATCTATCATTGCACTTAATTGAATGGATCCTGTTTCTTTTCTAGTTCACCTCTTTACTTAAAATAGTAATTGATGCAGTGATGATTATTAATCTTTGTGGTTTCTAAATGTTCCATATTAACCTGAATTCTAGTTCCAAAAGCTACTTGGCAACTGAAAGAGTTCATCTCCATCTGCTCCTTAAAGGTTCCTCAAATTCCACACCAGCCTGGCTGACTTAGTAAAGAGATTCCTTTAAGCTTACTATAATTTACTCAAATTATCATATATAATTTTGAAAAATGTTATTTTGGTCAGACAACACAATTCTTGTCTGCCACAGTGCTATTCAGAGTATAAATGTACCTTGCAGGTGTACTGATAGAGCTATTTTAATGAGCAATAGCTTCATGCTTTATTACGTGTTTGTGGTTCTATGCGGGGAATGTGAGAGCCATTTTTATAATATGATTGGCATCTACTAATTTGTCTGTTTTATAAGTTTGGAATTTTTGTACTAGATATCTTTAAAGCAGAAAACATCTGAGCCTGACACACAAAAGTCTGATTTCATTTGCCTGAATGCTTTGGAACACCAGTAATAACAAACTAGAGATCTGAGGCCTTTTTAATGTCAGCTCATGTGGTAAAACTATTTTTTCAAGTATGCTTATTTTTAATGTTGATGCATTTATTTTACACTCTTTCAGGTTTTACAAGATGAACTTGAAAACCGTTGTAATCAGGTGCGATGTGCAGAGAAAAAATTACAGCACAAAGAATTGGAGGCACAAGAACAGGTACCCTCTCCTTTTCTATTTGGCTTGCTCATTTGCTTTCTCAAGGTCAAGGAGCTTATGCTTTACCTGTTTCAGCTTGATGCTTTGGCTGCAAGTAACAGAATACTCCAGTCATTGTTGGCATAAACAGGGCTCGAAGTCTGTAGGTAGGGCAGGCTCTGGCTCTACATCTCTGGCATTCTCGTGGCTCCACTTCCCGTGCGCTTCATTCTAAAAGCAATTCCGAAGTGGCTATAGCAGTGCCAGGCATCCCACCCAGATCTGTACTATCCAGAGGCAGAAAGGGACTGTCAATTTCTAGATCTCCTTCTAATGAGCAAGGAAATCTTTCCTAGAACCACACCAGTCCCTTCACATCTCATAGGCCAGAGCAGGTCACATGCTCAGCCTGGCATGCCCAATGCCTGGCAAGAGGGCTGAGAGTACCAAAATTAGCCTAGACCAATCAGCATCCACCTGCTGGTGATAGAATTAGGAGAGGAAGGAAACCTGGAACAAAAGAGAAGGGAAATAGATGTTGAGTATGTAGCCAACAGTGATTGCTATGTCATTGTTTTAAAATAAATGGATATTATTTTATTTAGGGACATAAATCATGTTTTCTTTTAAATTTTAGTTGTCTCTTATTTCTTTCTATTCAGTTTAAAATAAATGGCATGGAAACCCGAATAATCTGGCTATGACAATAGCTAATCACCTCTTTTATTTTTAAGTGACAGGATTGTTTTCACCCAACTCTTCTGGTTATAATAAACTATACTTAGTAGTAATTTTGACAATTTAAAGTAAAAAGTCAATATGTATGAATAGAGAACATGAGTTTTAATGAAACCTTTTATAAATGCATTGTCCTCAGCCATCGAGTATAGAATTACTAATATTGTTCTAAGTGCCACCAACCCATCATGTACAGAACCTGACATAGGTATTGACAGACATACTTTGATTATCTCATAGTAAAACTCAGTACAGGAATTTTGCTATGAGAAGGGAAGCTTTTTTTTAAATCTCTGGAGATGTTTACAAACAGGATCCCATGGTAAAGGATTATACAAAATGGCAGAAGTAACACCTAATAGATGCTGAGTATTAGTAACTTACTGAATTGACTTGACCTCCTATAACTCCTTCCTACTCTCTAATAAATACCCTGTATAATATATATATCATATATATGTACATCATGTATACATGATATGCATAAATACACATATACACATATGTATCACACAGCGTATATGTCATGTAGTCAATAATAGGATAACAAAATGAAATAATCCTAGAATAAAAAAATGAATAACTACACTTTGCCACGTGCTTACAGGGTGAAAGACACTATACAAGAAACGTTACACATATTGGTTCATTTAATCCTCACAATTGCCATGTAAGGTCAGTATTATCATCTACATTTTATAGATGACTCACTAAAATCCAGAGTGGTTAAGTAACTCATCCAAGATCATACAGCTAATAAATAGTAGAGGTGTATTCAGGCCCAGATTTAGTCGAATTTCAAACCTTTGCTCCTTTCATGACAACTTTTAAGTTAAATTTCCAGTTAATAAAAAACTGGATAGCAATGATAGGGGAAATAAACTTATTGAAGATGGCAGAAAAACAAACATACTGTCCCAGATACCTGGTACAGGCGCAAATGCCATCGATCTTCCATGGGCAGAGAAGAGCAAAAAGCAAAGGAAACAAAAACAGTAGATTTGGCCACAGATGAAGATGCCTCCTCAGATGGGCACGTGGGATTGTTCAAGTCCAATCAGCATAGGTCCAATTGTCACTGGAGGTCAGCTGAGCTCCCTGCTCTGTCAAGGATGCATGAATAGAGAACATGAGTTTTAATGAAACCTTTTATAAATGCATTGTCCTCAGCCATCGAGTATAGAATTGTTAATATTGTTCTAAGTGCCACCAACCCATCATGTACAGAACCTGACATAGGTATTGACAGACATACTTTGATTATCTCATAGTAAAACTCAGTACAGGAATTTTGCTATGAGAAGGGAAGCTACTAAAAGGAGAAAAGACAAGCTTCTTAAAAGCAGGAAACGCTGCTCCCTGGAGGATTGAGGCTTCTCCAGTTTGTGGTAAAATATGACTTAAGGTAAAACTTTGTTGACATCACTTTAATTCATGGCAAAACTTCACACAGAAAATTCCATAATATATTGAGAGTAGGGAAATTAAGAAATCCCAAATGAACAACAGAGAAGGATTCAGGAACTACTCTCAGTCTTTTTTTATTGACTCCTTTTTGATCATCAAAGTTACTTTCATCTTTGTAGTGACAATAGCTTTTTAGAATATTTCTTACACTAATTCCTGATATCTTCTATTAGGCTACAGTTTACCAAAGAAATGTCAGGAAATACCCATGGGTAAAGCTGAATATTTCATAATCTTTGCAACCATGAGATGTTGGGTTCTTTCCACAAGGTCCTAGGGTGTAGCTTGAGAGGAAAAAATGCCAGTTGTTTCAACAAAACTGAACAACAAATGATAGGCATTTAATAAATACTATTCGACTATATTTTATTTAATTTAATTTTTTATCTAAATTTGACCTGTGTCCCCCTTTAAATTTATGACACTATTAGAAGTAGTTAAAAAGTAACTGGAACTATTGTGATGAACATTTTTTAGGATTCACTTACATATGAGTCTACTGAGGACTCATAATGGAGGACTAAATGAGGACTAAAATGTTGAAATTGTTATATTATGATGTTCTTTTTTGTCATCCATCGAAGCAACTGCAATAACGGTAGCTAGCGTCACATCAGCCAATCGAACAACTGAAATGTGTGTAAAACAGCTACTTAGGACTTTCTTTTTTTTCTTTTCAACCAAATATTATTATCCTGATACTAGTTACATAAAGAATCAAAATTGAAACTGGCAGGATTACAAAGGACAATTTCCTAGGCTGCTTTTTTTAACTTGCTTGCTTAAAAAGAATTTAAACTGTTTCTGTTTTTCATTTAAGAAAAATTTCTGTGTTTTGATTGTGTAAAAACAAAAAATGAATGAGGCACTTTAAAAGTTGTGTTTTTAATTAAAAACAAAAAGCTGCTTCTCATCAGGTCTTGATGGGTGGTGTCCTTGCTGCCTACCACTAGCCATGGTGCCATCAGCTCTGTCCTCTGTCTCCTCACGTTGGCAGATCTGCAAACGGAGGCCCCAGAGAAGACATGTTCATCAATGGGTACAAAGGGTTAATTTGTTCCTTATGCAGATTCAAGAGAAAGAACACAAATAGAATTAGAAAATACTTATTTTTTATCTGTCACTCTTACAAAAGCATGATCTTTCCTTTAATCCATAAGTAGTGAAATATTAGAAATCATTATTTGTTTTATCCAGACGAGGAGTTAATAATTTCCAATTCCAGATAAGATCTGAGCAAGAACCCCATAATTTTGGCAAAGGAGGGGAGATCAGAGCTCTGATCAAACTTCCTCATTGTACAAGGAAACTGAGTCATCAGGAAAAGATGTGACTTCCCTAGTGTACAACACAGTAGTGGCAGACCCAGGGTAGGACAGTATGTGGTCTACTCACTCCTGGGGTTTTATTTTCCATTGTTTAAACACTATATAAAATGGATGTGTCCTATCTGTCACTCGGGTTCAGATATAGATTAAAATATTATGGGTAAAACTAAAATTCACTTTTGGGAGCAGACAATGTTTCATTATTCACAATGAGACTAGATAATTTGGTCTGACAGATTATAGAAAAGAAAACAAGAAAAGAAATAACCTAACAGTTTACTTGGTCTTCTTAACACGGTGTAAAGTATTTATCATAAAGGCATTAAACAATGTCAGGTTCTAACAGACTGTAATGTGGATATTAATATACATGTAACAAAACCCCTGCTGGGGTTTTGTTACGGACTGGCTATCTTAACCTTTGAAAGTATGAATAGCTTTAATTGCATTGGTCACTCAGCTTCCTAGAAGATTATTTTACATAAATTAGTGAGAAGAAAACAAGACTGCAGAGCTCTCCTAATAAATAAAACACAATGCTGAGCATGCACAGGAGAGTCAGTCTTTTTTTATTCAACATTTTATTCTTTTGACAAGCATATTATACTGGACAGTTCTAGGTTTGAAAAGAAACAAAGATGAGTAAATTATAGGTCCTGCCCTGAAGGAGTTTATAGTCTAGTAGAGGAGATACGTGTAAAATGTAGACTCCAGGCATGGAATGAAAGTCGATTCTTGTTCTGAATGGTTTGGGGACTCAGAATCACAAGACGTGGAAAGAACACAAGCATTGGTCCTGCCTTCCATCTTCCCTGACCCTGTGGGGAAGAAAGGGGGGGAGGGTCTTTAGCCAGGAAAAGGTTAGGGTCCCACTAGCTAGGCAGGGTTTGGCACTCGCTGACTTGGGGTTGTTTCTGGAGCCTGCAGCCCTCGAGGGAACTGGGTCCTTCTGAGGCCAAAGAGAGTCAGTGCTTCTGCCAGGCTTCTCTTGAAAGTACCCAGCTCCCACCTTGCCTTGCTGCTTTTGGCTGCCCCTAGGGGACCTCTCTGGGTTTGTGGCCAACATTTTTTGTAGCCAGATGGTTTAGTTCTGAGTCTTAGGTGGTGTGTCCAAGCATTAAAGGTCTGGACTGTACAGACACAAGTAACCCACAAATTGTTTTAAAATATATAGCTAAAAGCCAGTCACACTTTAACATTTCAGTCACAGTTTTGCAGCAACAAATTTCATATTTAAGACTTAGACCTATCAGTTAGTTTAGGGGAGAATCTAGTGACCAAAGACAAGTCTCAGTGGTAATTGTCTGTGTTTAGGGGTTGCGGGGAGCAGAGGTTGTCCCAGAGACCCCTCAAAGACACAGGGAGAGGAAACAGGAGAGGCTTTAAAGACTATTATGCTGCAGTGGGAAAAGCACTCGCTGGTTCTAAATCCACCTTTGTCACTACTAATCATGTGATCATGGGGAAGTCACTTAACCTCTCTGGATATCAGGTTCCTAAGCAGTAATATGTTAGTAATAATATCTTCCGACATGGTTCTTGGGAACATCAAAACATGATAATGTATGTAAAAATACTTCAAAAACTATAAAGCATTATGCAGATGCAATGTGTGTGGTTATAGTTCTTCAGAAAGGAGAAGGGGACATCTGAGCTGGGCGTTGTCATAGAGGAAGGACATTCAAGTCGGGGAGCAGAATGAGGGAAGACATGAGACAGAACATGCTCAGCGTGCTCAGTGAACACTGAGTAATATCTTGGCCAGAGGGTGATATCAGTGAAGAGGAAAACAAGACCAGAAGTTTAGCTTCGTTCAATTTGTCCATCACAGGGGAGGGGGATCCTTTGATCCTTTGTTATTGAGCATCTACTCTTCACCAAGCACCACGGTGGGCATCAGGACCATTGGTGGCCAGTACCAGATGCCATGCTGAGTTCAGTCATTTGTTGGGAATCAGCTATCAGCAATTAAGGATTTTTTTCTTTACTGAGGAGTGTTACATAATTGAGGTTATACTTTCCAAGGATCAATCCAGCAAGTAGACGAGATGAACATGAAATGAATGGAGACCAGTTCAGAGGCTACAGTACTAAAATTCGCATTACTAGGCATCAGAGAAATATGGAAGGCTCACCCTGAATGTTGTCAAAGGAAATAGAAAGAAAGGGACAAATGTGAAGACTCATTTAAGAGGAAAAAATTACAGAATACAGAGATTTAGGGGGCAAAAGAAAGGAATGTGTCAAAAATAACACCAAGTTTTTTAATTAATAATCTAGTGTATAGTAGACAATGATACCGTCACTTTTTAGATGTTGCATCTAAGATGCTAGAAGGAGGACTTTCATTTGGAGACAGGTAGTTGAACATCTGAATCTAGAACTCAAGGAAGAGCCCTAGGAGTGTAAAATGTCAGCACCATCTTGATGGGGACACAGCAGAAGTTTGGATGACACTGACACAGTAGAACCTGGAGAGAGATAAGAGGCCCGTGGGCAGGCCTTTCCGACATTCAAGGGATCGGAGAAAGGAGGGGAAGATGCAAAGCAGGGTCAAAAGGAATGGGCAGAAAGATAAGCGCAGAGCCAGGAGAACTTAATGCCATGAAAACCAAAGAAAGAGAGTTTCCCACTAGACTTTGGTCTCTTTAGGGTAAGGACCTAATCTATTATTTTCTTGGCATCCACCAGTACTTGTTGAATTGAATTGCTCTGTAAAGCCTTTGCTGTCCCAAGCCCCTGTCCTCAAAATGTCCTTGCCCACCCCAGGTCTCTCTTCCATCTGTGCTCTGATAGCACTTTCTGTGGCCCTACATTACAGGTTTTCCCATCCAACTCCCTCAGTAGGTGGTATACTCGGAGGGTGCACCCCTGAGCTGGGACTGCGTCATGTTTATCCCCGTATCTCAGCCTGGCCCATGTGGTGCTCAGTGAATTAATGAGACAAAGAAAGGAGGGAGAGAAAGGAGGAGGGATGGAAAAAGGGAGAGAGGGAGGATTAGCAACATCATATGCTAAATAGGAGGAGGAAAGGAGAGAGGGAGGGAAGGAGGGGAAGGGTGGAGAGAGGGAGGGAGGATGACCAGCCTCACATTCTACAGGGAATTTGAGGATGATGAGTTCCGAAAGCCACTGACCTTGGGTAATGATGATAGGCCCTTGGTATTGGGCCTCCTAAACATATTCTAAGTGTCTTTTTCTAAGCCTATTCTTGTCTATATTTTTTAAAAAATAAATATTATAGATATTCTTTTATCATTTTCAACTGGGGTGGTCATGTCATCTAGGATCATTCGTGGCCTCTCATAGCTTCTCTGGGCTGTCAGCTACTCCCCAGACATTATAGCACCAAAAGGGTTCATAAGCCAGGGAAAACAAAGAGAAAGCAGAATGCCAGTGCCCTGCCCATGCGGCCCACCTTTCTGCTCCCCCTAAAACAGGGCAGATTTTCCTTTCAAATATCTCCTGCAAGATGCCTCCAAAAGGCCAAAGCAGAAAGGAATCCAAAAAAATCCTTTATTTTCTCTGCAGATAAACTTAGCATTCTACTGATTCCTTCGTGGGTCCCTCGGTTTTAAGATAAAATTTGGTTCCTTTAGTATAAGCAGCTTTCGGGTAATGTTAAACATCTCTAGAAGTGCCTGTTATTGCATCAGAACTATTATCATTCATATTCCCAAAGAGTTTATTGCCTCCACAATGCCCAGTGATCTATTGGGAAGAAGCATGGATATTAGAAAACCAAAATCAGTAAGTTTAAAGCTTTCTGTGGATAGCACTGCTTATCTTTAAACCACCTTAGTCGTCATCAAGGGTAACCAGAAAATCTATGGAGTCACAGGCAGCCTTAAAGAGGAAGATGCCATGGAGACAGAAAATCAATTAAGCAATAATCGTGACAATTGTTAAAAGGAAGAATTGGTCTTCTACCAGATTTCCAAGCCTTTAATTTCCATTTTCCATAAAGGATTTTAAAACTTCACAGTCTTAGATGCTGTTGGCTAACTCATCTATAGTGAAATCTATTTGAAAGTACTGACAACTCAAAACTATGTTTTGTCCCAAAGCACATTATAAAAACAGGAATTGCAACAGAAATATAATTCAAAGACTTTTATTGACTTTTCATGTTTAATGGTTATTATTCTGGTTTGTTTCAAGTAATTTTAATAACCACAGTTTATTTACAAAATTCAGACTAATTCTTTTGTTCCCATGCCAACAAAATACATTTGTTCCCAGACAGCTGGCATGATGCATCATTCTAAGACGAGTTGTTATGGGAGATACAGCCACATTTAATTTTGGCCACATTTTATTCTCAGTGACAGTTTGAATACTTGCCCCTGTTTTCTGAAAAAGAAACACTTGAACTAGTGTCAAGGACATTAGTATTTTTATGAAAATGCACATCTCGTCAAAATATTCATATAAATTAGTTATTCTAGTAGATTTTAGTGACAAAGCAAGTCAAACACTTACACCCAAACCTCTGCTAAAAATTATATACAATGATCACAATGCCATTTTTTAAGGATGACTTAAAGCACTCTTCTAGTGTGAATGCGCCCTGCATTTCATCTTTGCTTCCTTGAGATTCCCTTTGTTTTAACTTCACTGGGCTTATTGTGCTGGGGGAGGAGAGAGGAGGCAGAATCCCTTATGTGCTTGCTGCGTGTTTTTAATCCTGTGCTTTGCTGACATATCAAATCCAAATGTCAGCAAAGCACCCGCTGCATCGCTGCAGCTGTTTTTCCACAAAGCATTTTCTACATTGTTGAAGTCGTTCTTCATCCTTGCAGTGAACACTGGGGGATGATGAAGATGGGCGAGAGCCACAGGATTACTCAGTACTCTACCCGGGGCTGGAGGGTTCAAAGCCAGGCTTTGCCTGCCTACGGCTGAGTCTCAGCTTTTACTCCTATAGTGAAGTAATGTGATAGTATATTCTCACTTCTTTTGGTTTAATTTTAAAGATAATTTTGTTTTAATTTTAGTCTTTTTTTTAAATTATTTTTTTCAGTCTAAAAATGATTTAATCCAAATGATTTACTCCAAACTAATAAATTATGGAGGTACTTAAAGAATAAAGCAGAAACAAAAACTTAAAATCAAGTTGTGTTCTATACCACCTTTTAAAATTGGTGGGCAAGAAGAATTACCAAGCATTAACCTGGGTAATTAAATATAATTTCCCAGGAAGGTGGAAAGGAAAAAATATATATATATTCCTGATGAATATCCTAACAAGGCTTTTCTGACAGCTACTAAACACTCAATTCATAGAATTAAGTGAGCAGATGGAAAGGGGAAGTAAGAGATAAACACAATGATGGTAAAAAAGGGTGGGGATGAGTCAGCATGGTCACAAGTGAGAAAGGTTTGGTGTGACCACTTACTGTGCTTGTCACGTTCCAAAAAGAATATCAAACATTCTAAGATGCCAGTTAACTTGCAATCCCTCTTTTTGCTATAATCCAACTAGAAAAGATCAATCACCTTTTCCTATTAAGAAAGGACTATTTTGAGGTAGCAGCAACTGAAATTGTTTATTGGCAAACAAATGACAGAGCAGAGATATTTTAGAGGCACCAGATGTATATTAGTTTAAACTAGAAATAAGGAAAGAAAGGTGATTTTTTATTGCAATGGACAATTCAGAAGTTGAAAGGGCTATCTGGATATATTTTCCATGTAGATAACCTGTTGGATTTCTATACGGAATCAGAGGGCACAGTTCTAGTAAGAAAAAAATATTATTAGAAAATGTTCAAATGCAAAGAATAATTTGTTGAATTAAATGGAAAAATTAGAACTAGTGAAGAATATAATAATTGGCATTATTAAAGTATTATGAAGTACAAGGCCTATTTTGAACCAGACAACCTGATACTTAACTCAGCTTTCAGTGTATAGAAATGACATGGAAAACATGGTATCCTCTAGGATCTTATGTTATAATAAAGGAAAACAAATAGTTTAAAGGTCCCTTTTTGGTTTTGTATGTGAGATCAACCCTCGTGTTTATTCAGAAGGGATGAGGAGAAATAAAAGGTGAAGACCACTCTGAAGGGAGATTTTCTAGTTTTCAATTAGTAAGAAGGAAGGAAGGAATTTGCAGCCTGTTTGTGTTGGCCCTGAAAAACTTATTTGAGGGGCTCTTCTCAGCTCAGTTGGGCAGCAAGGCATGGTGGAAAGACACAGACATCATGCTCGGATGCTTGTCCCGGTTCTTACAGAGGCAGCAACAGCAGAGAGGTGTTGATGATCCGATGATCCAATGCTGTAGGCCTGGTTGGAACCAAAACAGCAATTTATCTTATTTTTCTGCCCTTCAGCCTAAGATTTTATTTTAATGAGTGCCCCTCAGAAAGAAGGAAAAACTATACTAAATGATCCTAAGTGCTTCATTCAGCACGTAAGAGTTTGAGGTTCTGTGTGACTTGATAAACAGAGGAAGAGAATTGAGATGGTATTTCAGAAGGTGCCATGGTAACTGAATGACAGCTCAGAGGGAACTTTCAATAAACTCATAAGTGACACTTTCAACATTGAATTCACCAATCATTTACTGAGAGGTTGCCATATGGCCTGGGTATACTCCCCCTTAGTGAGCCCTGAACTGCAATTTCTGTCTCCTTGCATTTTTATTGTGAAACTATTAAAAGATCGGTTCAGCTTCTTAGCTGATGAAGAAATCAAACAAAAAGCCTTGCCCTTGTGAAGTTTATATTTTAGTAGTGGATACTTCATTGCCCTTTGCATTTCTATATAAACTTTAGACTCAGCTTTTCAAGATTTAATAAGTCTTCCAGTCCATGAATGTAGTATATCCCTCTGCTTTATTTAAGCATCTTAAATTTTTCTGTTGTATTTTGCACGTTCTGTGGAGATAGCTTCCACATCTTTTGCATATTATTTATTCTTATGTATTTGACATATTATAATGCTAATTTTTAATGGCATTTTTTTTTAAAATTGCATTTTCTTACAGGTTGTTGCTGGTATATAGAAATACGATTGACTTCGTATAGATTCCCTTTATCATGTTAAGGAATTTTCTTTCTATTCTTACCAAGACTCATTATTCTTTTTTAAGTCACAACTAGATATTGAATTTTCTTAAATGCCTTTTCTCCATCCTTTGAGATTAATTATATGAATTTTGTCCTTTATCCCACTAGTACAGTGAAAGTCATAGATTTATTTTCTAATGTTAAATCAGCCTTGCATTCCTGGAATAAGCCCCCTTTGATCATGGTAACTTACTCCTTTTTTATGTTTAGCTGTATTTTGGTTTTCTAATATTTATTTAGAATTTTTACATCTGTGTTTATGAGGGAGATTGGCCTGTAGTTTTCTTTTATTGTAATTTTCTCATCAGATTTTGATATCAAAGTTTACTGGCCTCACGAAACAAATTGGAGTGTTCCCTCTTCATCTATTTTCTGGAAGGGTTTGTGTAATATTGCTTTTATTTTTTTTCCTTTAAAGTATTTGATAGAATTCACTGATGAAGCCATCTGGACCTAGAGTTTTCTTTGTTGGAAGATTTTCAATTGATTGTAGATATACTTACTTTAGTGTGGTTACAGTATTCCTATTTTCTGTTTTTAGTTCGGCCTAATTTCTCTCTGTTCTCTTTTTGGAACTATGATTTGTATATATTAGATCTTCTAACTATATTCCCTATGTCTATATTTATTCTGGATATTTTATTTTTACCCAGCCTCTAGTTCACTAATTCTCTCCTTAGCTGGGTCTAACCTGCTATTAACTGATTCTTAATTTTGCTTATTATATTTTCCAGACCTAGAATTTCCACTTAGTTCTTTTCAAATTTCTCAATCTGTGTCAAAGTTCACAATCATTTTTCTCATTCTGTTGAACCTATATCTTGGTTCTTTTAAAGTCTAGGTCTGATAAGCATTACTTGGAGTTCACAGAAATCTTGTTATATTGTCTTTTGTTTCTCTTGGCTTTTGATCATATTGTCTTGATTTCTTGTGAGCCTGATATTTTTGATTGATTGCCAGATATTTTATATGAAAATTTATAGAAATGATTTAAGACCTAGGACAATGTCTTCCAGAGAGAACTTACATTTATTTCTAGATAGGCAGGTAGTGGCACTTGCAATCTTGAATAACCTTAATCCATTTCCACAGCTTGAAATAATTTGAAGCTAGACATCAGTTCTGGAGAGAGCTGTTCTATTTCCAATTCACTCCTACTCCTGGAGTGTAGCCCTTTGGAATCCACCCAAAGCATAGTGATTTTATCAGACACTCCCCCTTAGTGAGCCCTGCACTGCAATTTGTGTCTCCTTGGATTTTTATTGTGAAACTGTTAAAAGATTGGTTCAGCTTCATAGCCTCTCACCAACCACTCCAGAATTGGCAAAGATCATTATGTAAAAATGTTCTCAAATGCCAGTCTTACAAATTCTCCAGGTTTATGTCATCTCCAGGATCTTGGACCCATAATTCTTCCCTGCCTTGTTAGTTCCCTAAAATTTTGAAGAGGAATTGGAAGAGGATTATCTAAGCTTCCATTACTAAAAGTGGAAATCCAGCATTTGCATTTCTGTGAATTGCTTAATCACATTTGTTGCTAATTCTCTCTATTAATTTGTTTTTCCAATTTGATCTCTAGAAGTTTATTTTTCTATAGTCTGTATATTAATGATTTGTTAAATAGGTTGCAAGTATTTTCAATTGCTTCTTTTTAATTTTTTATTCAATATTTTCATTTTTTGGAAAATTATCTTCTTTTGTGCTTGCTTAGTTAAGCATTCCCTAACCCAAGATGATGAAATGTATTCTCTTTATTTTCTTACAGTACACTTAAGAATTTTGTTTTATACATTTAATTCTTTAGTCCATCTCAAATTTATTGTTATATATGATGTGGAATAAGGATTGCAGTAGACTGAATGGCCCTTGAAGGAGGTCCATACTCTAACCCCTCGAATCTGTGAAAATGTACGTTACATGGCAAAAGAAACTTTACAGATATAATTAAGGTCCCTAATCAGTGATCTTTAAAAAGGGATATTATTGCTTCTCGGCCTTTTGGCTAAGATCAAGTGTTGTATATGTTCTTATCAGTTTAAAAGGGGAGATTATCCCAGATTATCTGAATGGTGGGCCCAATCCAAATACAAGACCACAGAGAACTTTCTTTGGCTGGAGGCAGAAGAGATGTGGCAGGAGGGTCAGAGAGATTTGAAATGTGAGAAGGATCCAATGCATCACTGCCACTTTAAAGATGGAGAGGACTTCTTTCATCAGTGTTTTGTAGTTCTCCTGTAGAGATCTTTCACCTCCTTGGTTAAGTATATTCCTAAAATTGTGTTTTCTTTGTAGCTGTTATAAATGGTATTGAGACTTTCATTTGACTCTCAGCTTGATGGTTATTAGTATGTAGAGATGATACTGATTTGTGTACATTGATTTTGTAACCTGAGACTTTGCTGAGTTTATTATCAATTTATTTTGGTGGAGTCTTTAGGGTTTTCTAGATATAAGATCCTATCATCAGCAAACAGGGGTATTTAGACCTCTTCTTTCCCAATTTGGATACCCTTTATTTCTTTCTTTTGTCTGATTCCTCTGGCTAGGACTTACAGTACTATGTTGAATAGAAGTGATGATAGTGGGCACCCATGTCTTGTTCCAGTTCTTAGGGGGAATGCTTCAACTTTTCCCTATTCAATATGACATTGACTGTGGGTCTGTAAATATATGGCTTTTATAATTTTGAGTTATGTTCCTCTATGCCTACTTTTTGAGGGTTTTTATCAGAAAAGGGTGCTGGATTTTATCAAATGCTTTTTCAGCATCTATTGAGATGATCATATGGTCTTTGTTTTTGTATCTGTTGATGTGGTGAATCCCATTTATTGATTTGCACATGTTAAACCATCCTTGCCTCCCTGGAATGAAATGCACTTGATCATGGTGAATTATCCTTTTGATATGCTGTTGAGTTTGGTTTGCTAGTAATTTATTGAGTATTTTTTCATCTATGTTCATCAGGAATACCGGTCTGTAGTTTTATTTTTTGTTGTTGTGTCCCTTCCTGGCTTTGGATGATACAAACAAATGGAAAAACATCCCATGCTCATGGATTGGTAAAATCAACATCATAAAAATGTCCATACTTCCCAAAGTGATTTATAGATTCAATGCAATTCCCATCAAAATACCAACATCTTATTTCACAGACCTAGAAAAAATAATCCTAAGTTTCACTGGGAACCAAAAAAGAGCCCAAATAACCAAAGCAATCTTAAGCAAAAAGGATAAATCTGGAGGCATCACATTACCTGACTTCAAATTATGCTACAAGGTTATAGTAACCAAAACAGAATGGTACTGGTATAAAAGTAGAGACATAGACCAATGGAACAGAATAGACAACCCAGAAATAAAACCATATACCCATAACCAACTGATCTTCAACAAAGCAGATAACAACATACACTGGAGAAAGGAAGCCCTATTCAATAAATGGTGCTGGGAAAATTCGATAGCCATGTGCAGAAGAATGAAGCAGGGCTCCTATCTCTCACATACAAAAATTAATTCAAGATAAATTAAAAGCTTAAGTGTAAGGCATGAAACCATAAAAATTCTAGAAGAAAATGTAGGAAAAACTGTTGTAGACATAGGCCTCAGCAAAGAATTTATGACTAAGACCCCAGAGGCAAATATAACAACAATAAAAATAAATAAGTGAGACTTAATTAAATTAAAAGACCTCTTCACAGCAAAGGAAATAATCCACAGAGTAAACAGGCAACCTATAGAAAGGAGAAAATATTTGCAAACTATATATCTGACAAAGGACTAATATCCAGAATGTACACAGAACTCAAACAAATCAGCAAGAAAAAAATCAAGCAACCCCATCAAAAAATGGGCAAAGGACATGAATAGAATTTTTTCAAAAGAAGATAAACAAGTGGTCAAAAAACATATGAGAAAATGCTCAACATTACTAATCATTAGGGAAATGCAAATTAAAGCCACAATGAGATACCACCTTACTTCTGTCAGAATGGCCATTATTAAAAAGTCAAAAAACAATAGATGCTCACATGGATGCAGAGGAAAAGAAATGCTTAAACACTGTTGGTGGGACAGCAAACTAGTACAACCCCCATGGAAAACAATATCAAGATTCCTTACAGAACTAAAAGTACACCTACCATTCAATCCAGGAATCTCACTGCTGGGTAGTTACCCAAAGGAAAAGAAATCATTTTATCAAAAAGTCACCTGCACTCAAATGTTTATCACAGCACGTTTCACAATTACAAAGATATGGAATCAACCTAGGTGTCCATCAATTTATGAGTGGATAAAGAAAAAGTGGTATATACATACTATGGAGTACTACTCAGCCATAAAAAGGAATGAAATAATGTCTTTTGCAGCAACCTGGATGGAACTTGAGTCCATTATCCTGAGTGAAATATCTTAGTAATGAAAAAGCAAACACCACATATTCTCACTAATAAGTAGGAGCTAAATTATGGGTACACATGGGCACAAAGAGACATAAAGGACATTGGAAACTAAGAAGAGGGGAGGGTAGGGAGAAGGCATAAAAACTTACCTATCAGGTACAGTGAACACTATCCAGGTGATAGGCACACCAAAAGCCCTGACTTCAGCATTATGCAGTATATCCATGTAACAAAAACATTTGTGCCCCCTTAATATTTTGGGATAAAAAAATTACCAAAAATACAGAAAGGAAGAACGGAAGAAAAAAAGATGGAGAGGACAACATGATAAGGAATGCAGGCAGCCTTAGGGGGCTGAGAGGGACTTCCAGCTCAGGAACTGAATTCTGCCAACAATCCAAATAAACTTGAAAATGAATTCTCCCCCAGAGCTTTCAGATAAGAGCCCAGGCCAGCTGACACCTTGATTTTTGACCTTGTGATATCCAGAGCAAAGGATCCAGCTGAACCCCCTCAAACTTCTGACCCCTACAGAACTGCAAAATAACAAATTTGTGTTGTTTTAAGCTGCTAAATTAGGGGTAATTTGTTACAGCAATGATAGAAAACTAATATAGGAATCTTAATTTATTAGCTTTATTCCAAATACACAACCAGTTATTCATACTTTTATTCACTGAGATATGCTTCCCCTGTTTTTAGGAAATGCCATCTTTGTCAAAAATCATATTTTCTGGCCGGGCGCGGTGGCTCACGCCTGTAATCCTAGCACTCTGGGAGGCCGAGACGGGTGGATCGCTCGAGGTCAGGAGTTCGAGACCAGCCTGAGCAAGAGCGAGACCCCGTCTCTACTAAAAATAGAAAGAAATTAGCCAGACAACTAAAAATAGAAAAAATTAGCCGGGCATGGTGGCGCATGCCTGTAGTCCCAGCTACTCGGGAGGCTGAGGCAGGAGGATCACTTGAGCCCAGGAGTCTGAGGTTGCTGTGAGCTAGGATGACGCCACGGCACTCTAGCCCAGGCAACAGAGTGAGACTCTGTCTCTAAAAAAAAAAAAAAAAAAAAAAATCATATTTTCTGTATATATGTGAATCTGTTTGGAACTTTCTCCTGTTTCCTATTCATTCATTTTCTATGTCAATATGAGCCAGTTATTATGGTGCTTAAGAGCATAAACTCTGGAGCCACACTGCCAGGGTTCAGATCCCAGCTCTGCCACTACCACTTACTTGTTACGGAACCTCAAGCAAGTTACTTGTGGATTCTCCTTATATTTTTCAAATGGTTATTGCTAGTGTTTAGGAAAGTATTCACATTTTTGTGAATATGTGTATGTGTACATATATATGCGTATATGTGTGTGTGTGTGTGTGTATATCCAACCAGAACTATTACTAATGTTAGTTCTAAAGATTTTTCAGTTGATTTCCTAAATTTTCTAAGTAGGCGATTATATCACTCCTAAATAGACATAGTGTTTGTATCTTCCTTCCCATCTTTCATCCTTATTTGTCTTATTGCACAGGCAAGGCCTCTGGTTCAGTGTTGAGTGACAGCAGCGATAGCATGCATTCTTGTCTTTTACTCATCTTTACTGAGAATTGTTTCACTGAAGTGTTTTGCTTTCTGAGGGTTTCTGATAACTACCTTTTGTTGAGTTTAGACACATCGCCTTCATTATAATTACTTCTGGACGTATTTTGCCATTTCCACTAGACTAAGACTCCTTCGAGGGCAGAGAATATACACAGACACGCGTATATACATACATACATGTGTACATACATGCACATACATATGTTGTGTGTTTGTGTGTATAATATATATGTTTGCCTCACAGTCAAGTTTTACCACGTAGAGGATGAACAGAGTTTCTCTGCAGTTGGTACAGGGAGGTTTGTAGAGACACAGGAAGCCTCAGAGTGCTCTCACACCTGCCAGATAGAAGCATCCTTCCTCTGTGCTTCCAGCAGACTTCTTGGCCCTCTCCTCTTATACGCGTCATGGGATCTCTAGCCACTGTGCAAGAACGCTATCTCTGAGGCGTAGCATTCCCCTTATATAGGGGGTCAAAGGGTACTTCTCCCCTTATTGCATATCACACTCCCTCCCAGGTCCCCCTCCTGGAGCTCTTACACTGTAGTCAGGGGGCTCTTTTCTGTGATGTCACCCTAGGTCTGACCTTCAGATTCCTGGCCCACTGACTACTGTTTTGCCTTTTGCATCTGCTTACAGTATTTTCCTTTTCACTCAGCTGCGCACTATTTGCTCTACCCGCCCCCTCCTCAACCAAATAACCCCAACGGACATCTGAGAAATGCCTTTCCCTTTGGAAATATCAGCAGATATTTCCTTATATAGTTTTATTCTTTATGTATTATATCTATTGTATTTATAGTCTTTATATATTTCTTTGTAATAATAGGTTATTTTTTCAAGGACAATGGTGTGAGTTGGTTCCCCAGTCACCCGTACTGAGCTTAATCCTGGCACCACCACCACAGCATCCGCACGGTGCTTGGCACAGAGCAGGCATTCAGCTGCTCGATCAGTAAATACAGGAATTAGACATTCCATAAGTTTTTGGACCCTGAGGTGGCTGACAGACAGATTCATAATTCTGGAGTGCTGTCTACTTAATTTTCATTAGTCTTTAAAACTGCTAAATTTTTGCTTAGGCATATGCTGCTCTTTTTAGTTAAGCTTGTGAAAAATTGATCGTAGAATATGTGAAAATTACGTTGGTTAATTGTTGCTAGTTCCACTTCTTTGTCAGCTGTGACATTTGGGAACATCTAAATCTAGGAGAAGACAGGGTTTAGTTGAAGCTTGAACAATGCATGATGTGTTTTAAAGTTGGCACTCTTTGGTATTCAGCTTTTAAACAGGTGACAAATAATGATAAAAAATGTTTCCATGTGTATGGATAAAGATACTGCCAGCATATAGAAAACTTCCTGAGAATTTCAATTAGAAGGGTTTTTTTAAAATTACAACTGAGTTATAAAAATATACAGAAAGTAACAGGACTCAAACAATAAGTTGAAATCCTGCCTGTTAGGAAATACTAGCTATGATATATTTGCAACTATCAGGGTATAATTAGAGTATATTTTGAAAATGACAGAACACAAAAATTTTAGACCCTCTTTTAAGCATCAAGAAAAAAGAAGATATGCCTCACTGAAGGGAGAAATGAGTTATTTTTAACAGTAGAAGGCACTTACTCATTCAGCAAGCATTTCTTGAACACCTACTATGTATGAGGCATCATTGTAAGATGAGTGAGAGAATCTTTTTCTGAATGAGCCCATAGCCAAGTGGAAGAGACTCCTAAAGTTAATTTGCATTGACTTCTTGACCCAGCGTAATTCTATTTTTCTTCTTTTTCAGACTCCACCATCTCAATCTCTTTTACTGACTTTTAGTCTTTGGCCTTCCCCATATAGTAGGTAATCTCTGTGTCAGGTCTCTATTCACCACTTTTTCCAGCTATTCATTTCTCTCCCCCAGTGACATCATCTATTCTCATTGGCTTTAGCTCTCATTCACCGTGATGCTTCCCAAATTTCTATTCCCAAGCCATCCTCTTTCTCATATTCAAGCCCTACATTTATACCTGTGTGGTAACACATGCATCTCAATCTGTCACCTCAGACTCTAAAGTCTAAAACCAGTCTTTAGAAGTGAACTCCTTGCATTAAATCCAGGTTTCATGGTTGATCTAATAATTGGGGTTCAATGTCATACCATCCTTTGGAAAGCAAAAAGAAATGAGTCAATAATGGGCAATGGTGATAGAGTTCATCTTAACACCAGGCAAAGTCAAACTGCTAGTGTGATTTCAGTGAAGAGAGAAGGGCCAGCTTCCCTTCTCCTGAAATGTTTCCCTTACCTACTTGCTGAAAACTAAAATTATGGGGGCAAAAACTTGGGGTATTAAGGACCAGAACTTTATTTTCAATTAGGGACTTTCTAATGCAAGCTACTCCTTGAAATGGTCACATATTAGAGACTTTACCAAAAGAAAGTTTGCCAGGAGAAAGTAGGGAGAAAACATTGGGCATCAAAACAAGATGGGAATGAGGGCAAGATTCTGTAAGTACAATGAGGGAGAAAGAAAGGTGAGGTCAAAGGTATCAAAGAAAAGCATCACTTGACAATGCTGCGTAGCGCTGGCCTCAAAAAGAGCCTGTCCAAACCTGTCTTTGGCTAAAAGGGTGGTACAGACTCTTACAGTGAATCCATAATGCTGAGTTGAAAGAATAGAAACCGTCCAGATTTTAACAAAAATGGAGAGTAAAGGAAACTCTTCTTATTCCATCCCAGGAAAGAAGGGGAAAGTATGTCTAACTTTGTGCTGTTTTCAGAGAGCACTTTTATTCTTTTTCAGTTTGTGTGAACCCAGGAATGTTACTTCCCAAAAGCCACATGTTGTCAGGTGGTTTTAGAGTTTTCTCTGCCTTCTCTGCCCTTGTGGTTATAAATTATATAGACTTTTAGTGCTTAACTACAAACAGAGGATTTTCCAGGTGGAGGATCTGAGTTATGAAAAGAAAAATGCTGAAATACAAGTCACAGGGGTAATAAGGACTCTTGGATGTAGGTAGAAAGTTCCTGACTTAGCGCCAAAGGCTTAACGTGTATATTGAACAGCTCAGCATACCTGGAGGGCCCTGGGGGATTAATCAAAGAACAAGGCATCAATGTTTTCGATGTGTGAATTGTTTACAAGCTAAAAACAAAATAAAAAATAAACATTGGCCCTGTCTCCAATTTTTAGTTTACTGAAATGGGATGAGTCCCCTAAGAACAGTGCATATGGGAGTGTCACAGGTGTTGGCCTCTCTCTGAAGAGCGGGCTGGCTGCTGCGTGACAGGCTCACCTACCAGGCTTCCAGGGGTCTGTGACGGCTGTGTTGTGGCGTGTGGTGTTTTTCATGGTTCTGTAAGTTAAGTTTATCCTCACTATGCAAATATTACAATTGATTTTAATCATGTTTCCATTTTTGTCTAACTAAATGTAAGAAATTTAAAATGCTGTACACCTGTACCTAAAATTAATGACCACCCAAAAATATTGTTGCTGCTAATTTTTAGCCTCTGTGAGATTCCTCTTGACAGATTTTTTTTTCTTTTTGGCATAAGAGTAGGAATGTTGTTAAAACTCATATCTTT
>NW_012153729.1:442213-522664 GCF_000956105.1 Propithecus coquereli
CATTGCCCCAAAGTTGTGATTACTCTCTGTAATTCATTGGGCTTCTACATTTGGCTCCCTGGACATTTTCCCAAGCTTGTTCAACCATTAGCCTTCTGGACTTCTGGGTTTAAGTACTGTCAGATCAGATTTAAATCATGTGTTAAGGCTTGGTGGGTCCATCATTGTCCTCAATTTAAGAAGCATTATAGAGGTCACGACATTGCTACAAAGAAGGTGGCACTAATCCCTCACTTTATAAAAGGGAATGCTGTGGTGTGCATTACACCGAAGGAACCAGCCCCACCAGCACCGGAGCCCAGAGAGCCAGCAATGTGCTCATTTCCTCCACCCTCACTGTGTACTTCCAGGGATGGGTAGTACAAAACCAGATGTAAACTATTTTTCAAATGCTCCTCTGACTTAGCATTAAATTTCCCCTGGACCAGATGCCAGTGTTTAAATAATATCCTGAAGGATCCAAAGAGAAGGAATTACTCATCGTGTTTCATTCATATAAAATCTGAAATAAAGGGGAGAAAAGTACAAAGAAACTAAAGTACCTTGAATGTGCCTTGCCAGAGTATAATAATTTGAAAAGAATATTGCCTCACTTATGAAAGAAAGCTCAAAAGTGAAATCTTCTTCTTCTTTAATTATCAGTTGAACTTTCCATTATTGTTATTAGTGCTTTTTAGGAAAAACAAAAGCAAACCATTATAATTTCTTTTGCAAAGGGGTTTAGTTATATTTTCAGGAGATTGGGCAACACTCGCTTTAAAGTGGCTCTGTCTTTTAATCACTTCCATTTACTTATTTTATTGATTTATACCTTATTCTCTGCAATTATTACTTTGATGGCTTGCATCAGTTAAGACACAGCAAATAACTAAACCCTGTCTTTGTGTAGTTATTTTCTGTAGTGCTCCCTGGGTATTACCAAAAGCTTTACCAAGCACAGGGGGCTGTTGGGCCCTAGATTAAATCAGGGTTGGTCATTAGCAGGTCATCAGCAAGGTTGGCTGCTAAGTAGGTAGGTGTCCTGTAAAATAGACATTATATGAAAAAGGACCCCACACAATGTAAAACAGAGGCCAGTAAAAGGTTTACCAGCAGTGGAGAAGGTCCGCTGAGGTTAAATAGCATGAATTTGTGGTTGATCCTATTGAAGTAGTGTTTGTGTGTTTTGTTATTGTTGCTTACTTTCTGCAGCAGCAAAAGATGGCCTAGAGATGAAGCAAGCAGGTGGCAGGGAGTATCTAGAGTCAGGATTTGGCTCAGAAGACCCAGCAATATAAGATTTTGTGTATAAATTTGAGATTAAGTCAGCAAGACACTATACAAGGAATCTAACTTATTAGTTCAGAAAGTGGGGAGGGAGACTCTGAGTGCCCAGAGTTGTAATGCAGATGAACAATGAGGTAGGCACGGTATTTGGAGACGTGGAAGTTGGTTGGGGGTTGCAGGAGGTGTCAGTACCCAGTAGAGTGTGGCAGGGTTTAAGCCTAGTGGCCCTCATTACCTCACTGGGTGATTGGCTGGCTGGTTCATAGAGCGCACAGTCTAGGCCCTTGGCAGAGAATTTCGGCCCCAGTGAAACAATCTATTAGAAATAACTGGTTGAAAATCGAACTAGTTTAAATAATGAGAATTTTTTGATTCATTAACTGAGAAGTAGTACTGGCTTCCAAGGAGGCTTAATCCAATAGCTCAGATTGTGTGACCAAAAGACAGTTTTTCTCTATTTCTTAGTTCTGTTTTCTTATTGTTGACTCCATGCTCTTCAAGTTGTCCCCTTCATGGCTGCAAGATGACTGCTGTCAGTTCCTAGGCCCATGTCTCCAGATTCATATCAGCAGAAAAGAGAAAGTTCCTTCCACAACAGCTCCTGCAGAAGTCCTAGGCTCATATTTCACTGGCCCTGAGCTCCAATTCTAGCAGGGACTGGGAGCACTAGGCAGGGGGAAAAGGCAAAAGTCCATTCATATGAACTGGGTTAGTGAAGCAAGCCCTCAAGTGGGTCCTGAGGCCACTAGATACTGGGTCTGCAACAGTAAGAAGAATCAGTTGTCTCCAGCTGATGGACTAAAGCTATGAATGTACCTCTTGTCCTTCCCTGCATTGTCCCAGTGGCTTGGTAGGGCTGGCCTTGCCCTTGGAAGGGAGGCCAGTGACACAAGCAGAGTGGAATTGAAAAAAATCTACAGTGTGGAAATGGAAGTCATTAAAATTGAGATGGTGTTATGGGGTGAATGTCTCTCCCATACCCCAAAATCCATATTTTGAAGCCCTA
Source organism: Propithecus coquereli (assembly GCF_000956105.1). Taxonomy (NCBI): domain Eukaryota; kingdom Metazoa; phylum Chordata; class Mammalia; order Primates; family Indriidae; genus Propithecus; species Propithecus coquereli. Next base: position 444,486 of record NW_012153729.1, read on the forward strand.
ACCCCCAGTGTGATGGTATTTGGAGATGGGGCATTTGGGAGGTAATTAGGTCATGAGGATGGAGCCTTCATGATGAGATTAGTGCCCTTAAAAGAAGAGACATAAGAAAAATCTTGCTCTCTCTCTGCCATGTGAGGATACAATAAGAAGACAGCCATCTGTAAGCCAGGAGGAGAGCCCTCACCCAAACCTGACCAAGATGGCACTCTGATCTTGGACTTCCCAGCCCCTAAAACTGTGAGAAAAAAAATGTTTGTTACTTAAGCCACCAGTGTATAGTATTTTGTTATAGCATCCTGAGCTTACTGAAACAGGTGTAACTAAGATGCCAAAGGTATCAAGATAGTTCAGTGGGGATATTGAGTACTTGACAGTGTTAGGATTGAGAGGAAGACTCTGCTGGAAATTCTCTTAGACTCTGCCTGCTATATCAGTCGTACTTTATAGCCATTTCATTGCCAAATTCTGTTATTTCTACCTCCAAAATGTGACTTTAGTTCTATTCATCTTCTCCATTCTACCTACTGCCATCTTTGTTTCACTCCTGTTCACCTCAGGTTTGGATGAAATGGTCCCTTTCTGGATGCCCCTCATATCTGAGTAATCTTCCTAAAATGCTATTGTTATTTCATGCTATCATGTTATTTCCCTGTTCAAAAAAAAAAAACAACTGTCTCCCACTCACTTATCGAACTTCTCTGACAGACTTTTAAGGTTCTCTGCAGTCTGGATTAATTGACTATCCAATGTTATTTCTAAGCATTGGCCAAAATCTCCTGTTAGGCCCTCAGCTAAGTGGCCACTCACCTCCCATACCAGCCACACTTCTTTTTGCCTTGGCTCATGCTTTTTCCTTTTCCTGGTCCTTTCACCAGACTTCTGCTCGTCCAACTGCTACTCACCTTTGGGAGCACAGCTCAAGACTCACCTCGTCCCACAGACCTTCCCAAGAAATTCCATGGCCAAAGATGTTTTTCTTTGCCAAAATTTCTAATATTCTTACACTCAGTTTCCCATAGCTGGATGTATAATGTTTGTGGGTTTATTTTGTTTCCAACAAAGTTGTGAATTCCTTGAAGACAGTGTTTAATTCTTCCTTTGTGTTCTTCACAGAGCATAGGCTTGTTCTGGCAAACTTTTGGGCATTCCAGCATTGATCAGGAGAGGCAAAGAGGGAAACTGACATAAAATTCAGGTGTCCAGTTCTGTGCCTGCTCTGGGCTCGGCTTCCTCGAGGCAGCTTCACCATCCCAGCACTTTCTTACCTAATCACCCACCAGTCTCTACCATCCCATTGGCTCAGAATAGTTTAAATTAAGAAGTATAGGGTGCTCCCAAAATTCTGAGATGACAGTTTAAAGGCCCCTATGCCTAAGACTAACCACCCTGCCATACCTTGCACCTAATCCTTATATAGCCACACTAGCCACCCCCCTTTCTCTCTCATTCTTCTTATGGTTACCATATGTGATCCAGAAACTGAGTTGAGCTATACCAAGTGTAGACTAAATAAAAAATCTCAGACAAGTCTTATGAAAGTTCTCCTTCCATCACACATCAACTTTGCCTTAAGGGACATTTAAAGTATATATTAACCAAAGTTCACAATACAACAACCCTTGTATTTCCAAGCTCACTGGACTTGACAAAGATCACATAAGCCCATTTTTAGTTCAGGGATTTGGGCTTACCTTTCTTAGTATTTAAAATCTTCCTAAGACAAGAAGGAAGCCAGATTAATTTAGCTCATCAAAATGAAGGATAAAAAAGAAAGATTTTTCTCAAAGCTAGGAAAAAAAGTTAGCATAATGCAAGATAAAATAGTATCCTTATCCTCCAAATCTCAGCCTTTCTGCTGCCAACGTCAGTTTTAAATACATGTGCAAGATAAAGAGAGGGAATGAAATTGCTATGGAGTCCTAAGTTACCAAGAGGCACTCAAGCTACACAGAAAGATCCTCTGATAGCAGCCTCTCATGGTTGGAAATAAAGCAAAAATAAACCCTCTAGAATTCTATCTGAATAAGGAAAGACATCCTTTCTGTTTGTTTTCACTTATAAATGAGATGGTTGGAATTTTCACCATAATATGTTTTACCTCGTGAACCAATAAACATGAAGAATGACATTCATCATAATATCCACACACAATGTTTAGGATATTTTTTTTCTAATTTTAAATAGTGAATTTTTTTTCTGCCACTGAAATAAGGGAAAAAAGCTGTCCCCGTGAGGATCCCACAGCCCTCAGCCACTAGTGATTGTTGAGAGCTTTTTCCTTTGTCTTTTTACTCTGTACCATGAATTCTTTTCAGACATCATCAGAATATGTTTCCAGATTTCAGTACATTTTTAATATTAAAGAAATGCCTTCAACGGAAAGAACAAATCTTCCTGCTCTTTATTTGACCTTTGTTGGTTTGATGTGTTTTAAAAAAAAGATTTGGGCAGCAGTTTTATAAGGAATGCACCGAGACATTCTTGAAAGAGCACACTGGTGAAAATAATAATGAAAAAAAGATTAGAAGATGAAGCCTCTTGCTCAATCTAACATAGCTACTGCTCTCCCCGTACAGTTTCTTAAGGTTGCATTGGTTTTGTCTAAATCAGGAATAACATATACTTACCTTTTTAATACATACTCTCAACTGTGTCTAACAGAAAGCATACTTTCATGTATGTTTAAGTGGATCAAGCCAAATTAATATTCATTACCACTTTATCTGATTTGTAAAAATATAGACCCCAATCTCTCTTAAAAAACAAAAAGGGAACCACTAACTGGCTGCTATGTCTCCATCCTGCCTAGAGCAGGTATAACACTGGTTACGTGAACCCAGATCTGTTTGGTTGGGTATGTTCTGCTTCATGTAAACTCCACCCTGCATAAAAGATTGGCAAAAATGCCTTTATGCTGGCAAAAACAGTCCATATAATGTTTTCAAACTTCAAAGAAATAATTATTTAATCTTATTTACTTTTTAAATAGCATTGATCTCCTGTTAAACACAGAACTTACCCTCAAGGAACCCACAGTCTAATAGGAGAAAGCAGTATGTAAATCAGTAATTATATTATTATGTGATAATGAAGTAAAAGCAGAGGCTTTGGGGTAAGGAAGACCTAGATATGGGTCCTAACTCAGGTACTAATTAGCTGTGTGACTATGGATAAGATAGTATTAATAACTTCTCTAAGCCTATTTCTTCTTATGTAAATAGCCATAAAAGCACCATATAGGATTCATGTGAAGATTAAATGAAATATTATATATGCAAAAGGGTGCAAGATGGTGCCAGGTACACAGAAAACACTCAATAAATGTCAGTTATCACATCGTAACAATAATCACTATTAAGTGCATAAAATACCAAGGCATCTTAGCAGAGAGGATGGCTACCTTGACTCGGAAGCGGGTAGGTGTCCTGGAGAAGCTACTGTGTGAGAACAGAGAGTAGTTCTCTAGCTAGTTAGGAGGAAGGAAGGGCAGAGAAGGGGAACAGAATAGAATTGCATATGCGTGGGTCACAGAATAGTGTGGGACTTTTGGGGGAAATGCCCAGTCATCACTGGAGCACAAGGTCCTGGAAAGTTAGGCTAAGATCCTGTGAGAAGGTTCTTAGACGATCTGTGCAAAGGAGATTGTCTTTAATCCATAGGTAAAAGAAATCACTGAAGTGTTTTTATATGGGGGAGGGGGAGGTCATCAGATCTGCATTTCAGAGAAATAGGCAACAGTGTGGAGAATCAGTTGAAGAGGAAAAACTAGAAGCAGGATGACTACATTAGGTTTCTCTTCCTGTAACAGAAATCAGGATATTTTAGTCTCCAGTCAGAGAGTGTAAATTTTTCCACTGTCTCCAGAATAAAATCCAGACACCGTGGCATGACCTTCAAAGCCCAACCACCTCATCTCCACCTGTCACGCTCGCCCCTCCCCACCCCACGACCCCCTCCACACCCGACCATTTGACAGCCCCTGAGCATGCCCCATACTATCACCTCCACACATCCTGCTCTTCCCTCAGCCAGCAGTTCTTCTCATCCATCTAGAAAGTTCCTGCCATTCTTCAGCATCCAAATCAAATCTCATCATCTCCCACTTAGAAGTTACTGATCTCTCCTTGGATTATTACATTATGTATTCGTGTAGCTCCTTTTCACATCTCATATAAAAAGTATAAGCTTTTTTCTTTCAGAAAGCCTAAATGGAGTCTTTTGATAACATCACACTCCCTAAGTTTTAATTGAATGGAAATTCCTCTTCTCTCTGCTGTGTAAAGGTGAACAACTCACAAATTTAGTCAGTGACTGTTTACAATGGTGTTTTGAAACGTTCTGCTGTGGGCTTGTGGGGTCTCTGTTCCCATTAGTTGGGAGGTAAGGGGACTCGAGCACAAAATCCTCATTAGTGTTAATTGGAGCTGCCTAAGTAAATCCTGGGTGCACCGGTGGGACAATGACCGCCTTTGTCTTCCTATTTTGTGTTTTGTATAGAATACCGTATCTGGCAAGACCTGCCTTCTCAAACATAAGGAGATAATTGGTACTTTGAGGGAGAGGTTTAACTTATTTATAATCGTCAAGAGTTTAAATATGCAGAAAAGAAAGAGCAGTCATAGCTTGCCTCTTTTGAAAAATGCCCTCAAACCAGGTCAAAACTCTCTTGACTAAATCAGATATTTTGAACGATATTTAACGGAAGGACCTTTTATTTTAAATTTTGTCTTAAAATAGGAAACTATATGTTTGTCAACACACTAAATCCATCTTAAACTCCCTTTATTCGTAGCGTTGCTGCTCACCAAAATCTCTATGACTAATCTGCTGTCTAGATGACTCTGTTTCCTACAGAAATGTCTGGTTTTCTTGCTCGTTCTCCTCAGCCTCTCTGTGGCACCTGACACCAGCCCTCCCCGCTCCTCTGTGAAGCCCAAGGCCATGCTCCCCGCCCTCCTGACTTTCATCTCCCCTCGGCCATTTCTGATCTTTCCCTGCCTCCACTTCCTTCTCCTCCTGGGAAATTCCTCCTTCCCCACTCAGGGAGCGCTTCCATTCCCAAGGCTCAGCTTCCTCTTCTGGCCCGTGATTCTTGGGTCTCCAGTCCCAAGTTTCCTCACACGTGTCTCCCCGGCACCTCACACTAAGCAATGCAAACCCCAAACGTGTCTTCCCTCCCACCCACACCCAGACGGGCTCCCTCTACCCAGTGCCCTGTCTCTGCAGTAACATCACCCTTCTGCCAGGCACGTGGCCGAAGGCACATAGTCTCATTTACCTCATCTCTCCCTTCTATTCTACAAGCCAGCTTCTCCTGTTTGACCTTCCCATAGCTGTCACCTGAGACCAGGCTGTCTCCTGTCCTGAGATTTCACTGCAGTATTTCCAGGTCGATCCTCTTCCCTCCTCCACCTCCCAGGAATAAATGGCCACAATGGGGTGAGATGTCAGGTTTCAAACCTGGTTCTAGCAGTTACTCACTGTGAACCTGTTTCCTCCTCTCTAAAATGGGTATGATAACATCTGTCTGCCAAATTTTATGTCAGGATTAAACAGAATTTTCATAATATGTGAAATGTTGTATATCAATTGCTTAATACGGTCTCTGGCATATATCAGGTATTCATAAATGTGGATTTTTCTTTGCTCTCCCTGTTTTGCTACTATATTAAATTTCTACATTAAGTCTAAACTTGTTGGCATGACTCATACTGCCCTCCATAATTACAAGGTCCCACTTACCAGTTCAAGCACAACTTTATTCAGTCATTTACTCATTAAAACAATATTTAGTGAGCATTTACTATGTGCCAAGTGCTCCAACCTCACTTCTGTGTACAAAGAATAAGTATCGGAGAGACTTCAAAGCCCCCATCAGCCTTACTGAATATCAACCTCTGTAAGTCTTCTTTGGCCTTTTATTAACAAAGTCAGGTAAAAGTCTCAGGAGTCTTCCTCTGCCCACCCCTTGGTTGGGGTTTTGGTCCTCTATTGATGGAAACCACCTTTACAGGAAGTCTAGCCTCAATCAAAAGGGCTGTCACTGTCTTTCTGAGAGGGACGTCAGGCACCCTAAACAGAAGTGGAAATCACCCTGTCTTCCCCCCAGGTTTTTCCCAAAGCCTTTCAGAGATGCACCTTGCAAAACAGAGAAGGTGCTTTCTCATATCTCATGTCAGCTCGGCCCTGTAGGTGTCCATGTCCTTCCACATGTCCCTTCCCAGACTTCCCACAGTCAGCCTTTGTCACCCCATGCCTGTGGAATTGCCGTCCTGGTCAAAACCCTTCAAGAGGGCCGGGCGCGGTGGCTCACGCCTGTAATCCTAGCTCTCTGGGAGGCCGAGGCGGGCGATTGTTTGAGCTCAGGAGTTCGAAACCAGCCTGAGCAAGAGCGAGACCCCGTCTCTACTAAAAACAGAAAGAAATTAATTGGACAACTAAAAATATACAAAGAAATTAGCCAGGCATGGTGGCGCATGCCTGTAGTCCCAGCTACTTGGGAGGCTGAGGCAGGAGGATCGCTTGAGCCCAGGAGTTTGAGGTTGCTGTGAGCTAGGCTGACACCACGGCACTCACTCTAGCCCAGGCAAAAGAGTGAGACTCTGTCTCAAAAAAAAAAAAAAAACTCTTCAAGACCCGTATCAGCCCTTCTTTGAAAGAGGGGAATGTTCATAGTATATAGCAACCTAAGCAAGGAAAAAATATGAGGAATGATATTATTAAGAAGAAAAATATTAGAAATGAGACCAAAAAGTATAGCAAAAATCCTAGCAAGAAAGGAGCTGGCATCTAATTTCAGAAGAAAGAGAGGCATGAGTCATTTACTATCACAGCCCTATAAAAAGTCTGATAGTGAGTAAAGGAGAAGAAGCTCAGAGGAGGGAACAGAGCGTGGATGAAACCAACTCCCCTCCTTTGGGGTGAGTCTCTAAGATCCCCTTTGATCTCAGCAGCCCTGTAGGCCCTGGTGTTTGCCTCCGACTTTCTCAGCTTTGAAGCCAGCCTACTTATTAATAGCCACTGTGCTGATTAAGAACTGCAATACTGAGATGACAGAATCTGCCTTTGTATTTAGGGAAAGCGTTTGTGATTGGTTTACTCTAGACATTCTGAAGATCTTGTCATTTTAAGTCAAAGACTGACTGAACACCAACAATTGTGTGCCCCGGGTTTTGATTCATTCATTCATCAGCGAGTATTGTTGTACCGAGCTGCTACCATGTGCCAGGCACCCTGCTAAATGCTGGAGCTTCCGCAGCCAGCAAAACTGACACAGTCCCTACCTTGTGGAGCTCAGTCTAGTGTAGGGGTCAGCCAACTTTTTGCAAAGTTCCAACTAACAAATGTTTTAGGGCTTGCGAGCCATAAGGTCTCTGTCACGACTACTCAATTCTGCCATCGTCATGAGAAAGCAGTCATAGCCAGTAAGTAAACAAACGAGCATGGCGATGTTCCAGTAAAACTATATTTACAAAAACAGGGAGTGGGGCGGATTTGGTCGGCAGGCTGAAGTTTGTTGACCCCTAACATGCAACACACATGAATGCACGCTAATATTTTGCATATTCTATATTGTTGTTCAGTTCAGACTGTTTTGGTTGCAAGTGCCAGAAAATCCAACCCAAACTGAAAAATCTAAGGACAGGGCTAACTCTGGGCACACCTTGATAAAGCGCCCAGTTTCTTTTTCTTCAATTCTCAAAACTTTTTCCTCTGGATTGGCTCCACCCTCCGTCCAGTTCTCATTCCATGGTAGCAAGATAACGTTCTCCACAGAGAAGTCCAGTGGATGAGAGAGAGTCTGTGTCCTGTGTCTCTTGTTACCAGACCTGGAACATGCACCCAGGCCCTAAATGATCATAGCTCTGGGGAACGTGATGTGATGATTGCCTTAGGCTCCTGTTATGTAACCCACCCCGACCCTTGGGTAGGACAGAGAATGGGTGAGGGGTTGATCCCAGTTACCAGAAGACTGGTGAATGAATGCGGGAGTGAATGCTGAGGAGTGCTAAATGAGTGCCGATGGATGGCATACCCACTCCATATGTCTTGTGAAATCCTAAATGAGGCCTTAGTACCTCCTAAGGCCACTTTTATATATAGGAGCTCTATAATGTGGTTTCAGCCTTTCCGTCTCTATCAGGAAGTAAAGTGTACAGCTTATATGCAAAATATTGTCCAAGGTTTTAATGTTCACATGTATTTATTTCACATCACAACCTCATTCTTTTTTTTTTTTTTTTTTTTTGAGACAGAGTCTCACTCTTTTGCCTGGGCTAGAGTGAGTGCCATGGCGTCAGCCTAGCTCACAGCAACCTCAAACTCCTGGGCTCAGGCGATCCTCCTACCTCAGCCTCCCGAGTAGCTGGGACTACAGGCATGCGCCACCATGCCCAGCTAATTTTTTGTATATATTTTTAGTTGTCTGATTAATTTCTTTCTATTTTTATAGAGATGGGGTCTCGCTCTTGCTCAGGCTGGTCTTGAACTCCTGAGCTCAAACAATCCGCCCGTCTCAGCCTCCCAGAGTGCTAGGATTACAGGCGTGAGCCACTGCACCCGGCCCACAATCTCATTCTTATTAGGTATTTAAGTCTTTGATTCATGAATAGATTTGGGCAGTTTATTGGTAATTTTTTGATCTTTGATTATCTTGCCCATTTCTCCCACCTTTTTGATGTGTATTAACCCTTAAAAGTAGACTTACCAGACCTTTGTTTTCTTTTTGGTATGGAATTTTTGAACCACTCGAAGCTGGTTTTAGAGCCTCTAAACCTAATTAAAGTGCTAGGTTTGAATCATTCTCTCATTCTGAAGCCACATTTTCCTCTACAGGACCAGAAAACTGTTCCTTTTTCCTGAAAATATAACCCTTTCCAGAAACTAGTTCAGGCTACCCTTCAAACAATAGAGGTCAGCAGCTGCTTCATTAATCAGCCGCCCCCTTTCCTTGGAGTCACAGGCCCATCAAGTGGCAGGCTTCCCTCTGTAGGGGTGGAAGCCGGTCCCTATGAACCGGGAGCAGAGGGCTCCTGCCCAGCTGCACACTTCGTTTGAGAGGACGCCAGTTGGAATGAAGAACCATGAGATGGAACCATGTTGAAGAAAGAAAGGGAAATGAATATTTTAAGGTTGTTGAGAAAATTATGGTTACTTTTACATTTTTACTTTATATTTTAGAATCAAAGTACACAAGCTATGCTGCAGAACACCTTTCTTAAAATGGATCTTTCTTGGCAGTTGCTGTGGCAACACATAATACCTTAACCCCAATAAAAAATGGAATTTCTTAGACGGTAGCACATTTTTTTCTCAGCTACACTACAGCGTTTTTTGGAGGCATCATCTTTCACTACTGTTTCTTTCATTTTTATTCTTCAAACCAAAAAATCAACCATGAGTTCTATATACTCATTTCCCTAAAAAGCCTGTGCAAAAATGTTTTGCTACACAAAGGCCCATCCCTCAGAAATATCTTCCACGTTCCTGTTTATGTTGCATCTGACCCCTCCCAGCAAACCTCCTTCCTGTGCCCTGCTCCTGTCCACCTGTGACCTGTCCTTCACTGCCCTTCCAAGCCCAATGTCTTTCTCACGTACTCTTCTTACTCCGGACCTCCCACTGGACCTCTGGTCCAGCCTTGTCCACCCTCCCTCAGAGTACGTACCATGCCCAAGTCACCTCTTCTTCTTCCCCCCTCCCCGTACCCCTACAATATACCCACCAGTCACTCAGTTTGCTTTACGGCATTCAGCTAAGGCACGTATTAGAAGAACGGGTTCCAAATAAACTAATCCACAATGAGTAGAACTATGTGTCAATTTCCCTTCCCCTTCCCCTATATTTCTAATTGGTATAAATCCAGGCTAGGTGGAGAGACAGTTTTGAGCTGAGATCCTTTGCTTAAATTATTAATAAGTCATTTACATTGGAGCAATGGTTCCTCATCTGTGGGCCAGAGTTATTGGCAAGAATCTGAGAAAATCCACATGCACACTATTATAAACTGAATATTTTTGCCCCACCCCCAATTTGTATGTTGAAGCCCTCATCCCCAATATGACGGTATTTGGAGGGTGGGGCCTTGGGGAGGTGACTAGGTCTAGATGAGGTCATGAGGGTAGAGCCCCCATAGTGGGATTAGTGCCCTTAGAAAAAAGGGAAGAGGCCAGAGCTCTCTCTCTGCTCGCATATGCCAAGGAAAGGCCATGTGAGGATACAACCAGGAAGAGAGGCCTTGTCAAGAACCTGACCATGCTGGCACCCTGACCTTGGACATCTAGCCTCTAGAACTGTGAGAAAAAAATGTTTGTTGTGTAAGCCACTCAGTCTATGGTATTTGTTACAGCAGCCCGAACGAACTAAGACACTCACCAACCACTGTTGGTAGCCTGGATAAACGGGAACTACTGCTTTTCTAATGTATATAGATTGTTTTTAATGATAAAATACAAATTCATTCAAAACTGATTCTGAATTCACAGAAGCTTTCTGTCATGTACTTACTCAATCATAGATACTAAAAAGTACAAAAAGAGGTTTCAGTGGAGTCTTCAAATTAATCATGAATATATGCAAATAATTTGCTATAAGGATTTATAATGTTGCAAGTAATTAGAAATAGCAAAAAAGTCTAATGATAGAGGATTGGCTAAATGAAATATATATAACTCATAATACATATATATAATGCAATGAAATATATATTGAAAATCTCCATTAAGTGATGTAATGATAAGTAACAATTATTGAACACTTATTATGTACAACTCTTATAAAAAAGTTTTACATGTATTAAATCATCTAATTTTCACAATGGCCTTGAAAAGTTATTTTGCTGATAAGGAAACTGAGGCATGGAGAAGTGAACCTTCCCAGGGCACACAGATCAGGGCACAACCAGATGCAGCTGCAGACATCCCAGCTCCAGCGTCTGGGCTCCAAACCCTACAGTCTACTGTATTCAATTAAAAGGTTACAAAACAGTCTGTCCTTTTGTATAAGATGGCTCTATTTAGGTCCTATTATGAGACACTCCCGCTGCTCCAAACACCAGTAATGATTAAAAGAGAAAATTAAAAGGATGTATTTGGTGTCAGAAGCAAGATGAACATCTCTAAGGCCTAGAAACAGAGCAGAACCCCCGAGTAGTGAGTGAAGCTGGAGCCAGGCAGCAGCAGGCAGAGGCAGCTCGGAGGAAAACTCATTAAGAATGACAGGGACTAAAAATGCCAGCAAAGTGACAGGAGCCAGCTCAAAAACAAGGGCCGGTGTTCCCCTCCCACCCCATTCTTACTGATGAAAGCTGTTGCCTGCTACCACTGGGGGCAGTGGCTTGCGTGGAGCTGGGGGGCAGTTGCCCCAGACACAGCCTCATCAGGAGGGCCTGGCCAAGCTCCCTCCTGCTGGGTGCCTGGATCTGCAGCCTCCCTGACATCACCACCGAGCAGGAGCCTCTGATATCCAGAGGTCCAGATGGACAGAGTGGCCAAACCCCACAGGACAAGAAAGAAGAATCAGAGAAAGGTGCTGCTGTGAGAAAAAGCACAGATAATTTGGTGAATGAATTGAAAGAAAGCAGATGTGTCTGGTGATCCAGATGCAAGGAGACTCTGTGGGGTGACAAGAGGGTGAGACGTGGATAAGGACCAGACAGTGCAGGGCCTTATTGGCCACGTACAGGATTTTAATTCTGATTTTAAATGTTAAGCAAATTCTATTTGAAAAACAAAACCAATACACCAATGTTGCAGTCGTCCATGTGCAGAATGAAGGCATTCTGGCCTGGGATGTTACCAAAGTAGAGAGAGATTTAGGAGAGATCAATAGAATTCTTACTTAGTTCCCTTTCTCCTCTCTTGGACTGACCCAAAAATGCCTATTAGGCTTTGTAAAGTAATATCAGGCAAGCTTATTTTCCTGAACTGCTTCACCCATACCTCAAAATATGATCATTTCAAACTCCTGGGCTCAGGTGATCCTCCCACCTCAGGCTCCTGAGTAGCTGGGACTACTCAGGCGCACCCACCATGCTTGGCTAATTTTGGGTTTGTTTTTTTTTGTAGAAACAAGATCTCACTAAGTTGCCTAGGCTGGTCTCAAACTCCTGGCCTCAAGCAGTCCTCCTGCCTCAGCCTCCCAAAGGACTAGGATTATAGGCATGAGCCACTGCACCCGGCCCAGAATACATTTGTGTTTAGTAGACATCACTTACTGGCATAATATGACATTTGTGCTAATGAAATTTAACATTCAAATCTAATAATAAAATAGATTTATGTGTAAAAATTTTGATCTCCCTTAATCAGAGGAATTGTATGTCCATCAGAGTGTTTGCTTAGCTCAATTCAACCCCTCTTGCTTCTTGGTTTGTTGTAAGGCCAGACTGTTTTGCAGTCAGCACCAGGGGTATGTGCGGGAAGGCAGGAAGAAAAAGGGAGACTGGCATACTTAGCAGTTCGTAGCTCAAGATCAGTCTGTAGGTAAATGTTATCACCCCCTCATTGTTTCCCTCAAACACATCCTGGGTCAGAGGTGAGGGCAGAAAAATAGCAGCAGGAGTCAAGAATGATAGTAGGAAGGTAAACTTTTCATCCCTTCCCTTTTAAACTTTGCCATGAGACAAATTTAGATGTATCCTTCACTCATTGATCTTTAAAATGTGTGTGTATTTGGGGAATTTGTGGAACTTTTATTTGAGGTCAATATGTGCATTGCATTTGTATAGATTGTCTTAAATTAGTCTATAAATCTTCAGTAAGTTAAAATTTTAAACCAATGGGAAAGTATGGGGAGTGCTCTGGAACCACTTGTTGTCATTGTTATTATTGTTGTCACTTAAAAAAAGATCGATGACTAGATGGATGTTTGGAAGGATAGTATTTGCACATCCCACCTGCTGTTGTGCCGGGCAGAGCACTAGTGTGAGGTGGACAAGACTGCTGTAACCAGCTGTGTCTGTGACAGGCTCTTCCTTTTTGGGGTAGAAGAAACATTTCAGCATTTGGAAGGATTGAGAAACTGTAGAACAAAGTGGATAATAATACGTGCTTGAGAATCACACTACCTGAGTTCAAATCATGTTTTACCTCTCTCTGCTTACTTCTTTGGGTCATGAGGATTAAATCTATATAAAACACTTACAATCCTATCTGGCACATAGAAAGTAATAAATGTTTGCTAGTAGAAACTTTATTAACCTCATAAATAGAATAAAAACAGATTGATTAAAGTTTCTCATGATTTTAGTAAAATAGCCAGATTCTGCTTGATATAATGATTTTCAAATTTAGAATTTGGATTTAAGGATTCAGGGTAGTAACATTTTCCTGATTCTCACTTATAGGTGAGGTAATTTCAGATTTTCTAGGGGTTCATTTTAAGTTCACTCAAATTCACTGAAATCATAAAAACAAAGAATAAAGGAGTAGACAGGAAGTAGAAATGCATGGATCTTCAATGAAAGTTGGAAAATTTACTGAATTTAAAAAGTGATGGAAGGAATAGTGATAATCAAAGAGCAGCCTTGGTCACACACGATTTCCAACTTGCTATGGCCTAGCTTCCTGGTAGAGGGAGACCATCAGATTGGAAGAATGCAAGGGGACAAGAGAGTTAAGAGAAACCAAAAGGCTTAAGTACTTGGCCATGACCTTCAAAGTACTTGAAAACTGAGGGAGATAGGCCCCCAGAGCAACTGAAGTCATAGATTTGGTCAAAGGGTATTGAAGACAACAAAACCAAATCATAGTTGTGACCTGACCCCAGCTTACCCTACCTCAACACTCAGCAAATAGTAGGTTCCATTCAAAAATGAGGTGTATTTCTTTTAAGAAAAAGGAACTAGCATACAATCTTTGCTAGATTAAAAGAAAGAGAGAGAAAGGATGTAAGCAAAAAGCAAATAAAGAACATATATCAAATGGAAAATTATCCAAGAAAAGAAGATAGGTTCAGACAAATTACAGTTCTTTTTTTTTTTTTTTTTTTGAGACAGAGTCTCACTCTGTTGCCCAGACTAGAGTGCCGTGGTGTCAGCCTAGCTCACAGCAACCTCAAACTCCTGGGCTCAAGCAATCCTTCTGTCTCAGCCCCCGAGTAACTGGGACTACAGGCATGCGCCACCATGCCCGGCTAATTTTTTCTGTATATTTTTAGTTGTCCAATTAATTTCTTTCTATTTTTAGTAGAGACAGGGGTCTCGCTCTTGCTCAGGCTGGTCTCAAACTCCTGAGCTCAAACAATCCGCCCGCCTTGGCCTCCCAGAGTGCTAGGATTACAGGCGTGAGCCACCATGCCCGGCCCAAATTACAGTTCTTTATAAGAGTTCTTCAATGTCAAAGCATTTACAAAATGCATTGATATATATATAGATAGATAGATAGATAGATATAGATATATAGATAGATAGATCTTTCTATCTATATATAAAGATATATATCTCTCTCTCTCAAGGAAAATGGTGAGGGGAGATAGAAAAAAAGAAAAAAACAGATGTGTTTAAAGATGATGTAAGTCAATAGAGATGAGAAGTGATCTCTTAGAGCTTAGGAAAAATGGTAGACAAAAATCAAAAGATTATAGAAATTAAAACCATATTAGGAAAATAAAAATGAAAAAATTATAACTGAAAACATTCAAGGAAATATGGTAATCAGGCTAGAGGAAATCATACAAAATGAAATGGAAATATAAAATAGATATAAAATGATGAGAAAATAAAAGCAATAATAGAGAAAATTATAAGTATGGAAGATTGTCAGAGTCGAGTCAACACATGCAAAATCTGTGTTCTTGAAGAAGAGAACAAATAGAAAAACATATATGTAAAAAATGATAGAATACAAATAATTCTTCTAACAATGGAAATTTTGGTTTAAGTAATGGAATCTAAACATAGAAAGGGCACACACAATGTTTCAGGAAAATTGATACAGAATAATTAATACCAAATCATTTCCCAGTGAAGTTACTGAATCAAGGAAAAATAAAATCATACAGACATCCAAGCAGAAAAAGAAAGTTATCTTCAACATGGAAAAACATCCGCTTCGCTTGAGACTCCACCATAGCAATATGTAATGTCAGAAAACATTGGAGAAATTTCTCCAAAGTTCTGAGAGAAAGAAAGTGGGATTGAAGCATTTTTATACCCAGTCAAGGTATCTTTCAAATATATAGGCAGTGGGCAGGCATTCTAAAGAGATAAGGATGCAAAAAATAGAGCATGCATGAATCCTTTTTAAAAGAGTAGGAGCTCAAAATGCAGAGCCGGAGTTGAGTGGGGGAAAAAACTGGTCAAACAGTTAATATATAACCTATGAACCCTCAATAAATGTTGCCCTTAAGGTCTGGTTTATAAAGCACATCTTTTGCTTTGTGTTTTCTTTTCATTTGAGTCAACTAATAAATGTAACTATTGGAAATAAGTGCAAGAAGAGAAGGTGAGAAAAATCAATAGATATGAGAACAATATATATGTATCTACACATACATTCATATCATACCCATCCACATCTTCATCCTGCTCAGGCATATTCCTCCAAAAGCTTTTCTTCTACCCTCTTGCCCATTTCTTTGGCTTTTAGAGAGATGAATGGGATGAGGATGAGCCCCCAACCTTTCCTTTACCAGCCCAGTGAGCATCAGCTAGTTGAACACAGGCCCGATAGTATTCAGGAGACAGAAGGAAACCTAAAAGCAGGGAAACTTCCTATGCCAAGGGCACTCTACTTGTCTATCTGTGTTGAGGAGGCTTAGAGACACAGCTGCTCCTTCATTCATGTCTTCATAATCATATGAATCACATGTAGCACTCCAGGTATGTGCCAGTTTGGAGGAGTGTTTCAATCAAAAACATACTATGAGTTGTCCTCAGATCACAGCTTTGTATGGTCGAAGTCTACATCCCCATCAAGGAGAGGCTGCAGGGCTAGGAAACCTCATGAGTGGAGAGGAAAGAACAAGTATTGTATTTAACAGGTGCTGAAAATTGTGTTAACAAGGATTTTAAAGAAATAAAGTGCTGTTACAGGGACTGTCTCTCAGAATCACAAGGTCAGGCTGGGTAGCTTTTTCTGTTTTTAACTCTTTCCTCTTATTGCATCTTTATTGTCTGGTTTCTGACCACATGTAACATACTTATCTTTGGATGAATAGATATTATCCTGGGATTTTTTTAAATTCAAAACAATCACTTCTGTGGTAAAAAAAAAAAAAAGATAACTATAATTTTTTTTCCATTTTAGATAACTTACATAAGACAAGAATATGAAACAAAATTCAAAGGGTTGATGCCAGCATCTCTAAGACAAGAACTTGAAGACACAATTTCCTCCTTAAAATCCCAGGTAATTACTACAATCAAGGCATCTTCCAAGGATTTGGGTGATGTGCGTATCCTGAAAATAAACGTTTTGCAAATAAATTTGATTCTGAATTGATTCCAGAAATCAATGTGATAGCATAACCTTACTACCCAAGATGAATTGTTTTTGTTTTTGTTTTGTTTTAAATTTTGTTTCTTACTAGTTTAAGAACTCATTGTCTCAGTAAGATTATCTTAAAAGCACTCTTGAAATTGAAAAGTTCAGTTGATAACTTTTATTCATTTTAGCCTCACTCTTTTATTCTTGGTACTAGGTCCAAAATGCCATCACTTAGCACATTGCTGATTCCTCACTGTGTTAACGTGCAGAGAAATGGAAAGCACAGTTCCCATAAAAGCATTTTTATCCCATAAAAGCATTTTTATTCTGGTGTATTGTATATGGTCGTTAGAGATAACAAGATGTATTTTAAGTTCAAGGCAACATAATGACAAGGTATGCAAACAATTAGGTTAAATATTTCTTGCCAAAATGTGTGGTCCTTGAAATAGTTCATAAAATATAATGTGAGAGATTAAAATTGATTTAAATTTAGGTATTTATTTAAAACCTCCAATGTAAATTTTCTCTGTATACTTCTGTATTGTTTGAATGTTTTATATATCATTAGTCTAATGAATTTTTTTAACTCTGACATGAGAAAGGGTTCAAATATTGCTATTTCCAATACATTTTGAAATTTAAGACATACCTTTTTCTGAAAAAGTTCCATGAGAGAAAGGATCTCTTTACTCTGTGCCAAGTACTGTGCCTGGCACGTAGTAGATGCTAAATAAATTTATTTATGAATAAAATAAATGATATAGTTTGATTATATCCACATTACCCATTTATAATGTGTAAGATGAAATGTGGAACAAATTTTAGCTTTTCCTTTTATATTGCCCTCTTACTTGAAAATGAAATGTTCATTATACCAATCCTTAGGCTACTATTTGCTATTGCTTCTGTAGGCTAATAAGTTTGCTATGCTGGTTCCTGCATATAAAAATAAGTACCGGAAGAGAATGTTAACAGAAAGTTTGGGCTAGAGAATTCTCTGAATTTAAGGTCATCTTTATTTACATGAAAGCTCGACTCCAGGTGTGGTTTACCCATTAAGTTTGTAGGAGAGCTTCCACAGTGTCAGCTATGTAGGACCTGACACCTTCAGAGGAGTTTTTTTAGAGGGAGGAAAAAAGAGAAATCTGATACCCACCTGCAGGGCTTCTGTTATCATTCATATCATTTCACTGTAATAAAAGCCACTTTATCCTCCTCAAACTGGATGCTGACCCAGAAAGAGAGTGCTGCCAGCTGCGATAGGGCCTCAGAATTGGCAGCTGCGTGGAGGAGTCATAGGCCATACAGTGAGCAAATTTAGTTTAAAAGCACAGGTGCCCATGTTTTTTGAAAATTGTTGGAATTCCAATTGCAAATCACGGTGCGGGGAGGGAAGTTGAATCAATGTAATCCTTGCATCTGTCAAAATTATCAATTGTTCCATGGGTCACTTGAGCACTTGGATAAAGTTAAGACCAGGGTGATATAGAAAGAAGCAAAACTGAGGGGACCACTTTGATATGCACCCATTTACAACGACTGTGCTTTCCTCTTCTTTTAAGCATATTTTCTATTCTGCTAGCTGTACTATCTTGCATAACTATGTTTCAGAATCAGCCGTTGCCATGGTTTCAGTTCAGACCAAAGAGGCAAGAGTAAACAATTCTGAAACGATCAAATACCACTGACTTCTGATTACATTAAGCCATAGTATAAGTTATCCCCAAACCATTTTTATTTGCTTTTGAAGTCATGCTTGATATAGGTATCTTTAATAGTATAGAAACTTATACTTCAAAATAATCAAATGTGTTGTAAAGGTCTGATTTAAGAGAACATATTAAACAACCCAATTTCCTCCAGCCCCCCAAGAGTGAGGGTCTGGGGGTAGTACCTTCTATGAGCTCTGCGCTAGGCCGTTTCTTTTAGTTGTTTCACATCGTCCTCATCACTTTGGGCAGTAGCTGTCATTAACCCCATTTCACAGATAAGGCATCAAGAGCTTAAGTAACTTTCTTAGAGCTACAGATGCCAAGCTAGGAATTCAACCCAAGTTGGTCTAACTCCAGACAAAGGTCAGGCTCTCTCTACTGCAAAATACTGTCTCTTCAACCTCAGGGAATCCCCGGGATGGATTGAGGTTTCCACAAAGCAGTAATTTTCTTTTCACTCACTCATTCATTCATTAAACAGTGAGTGAATACCAGCTTCATGCCTAGCCCTGTGAAAGAAACTGGGGGTGGAGAGAGAAAAAAGTCATCCCTGCCCCAGAAGAGCTCTCAGGTTTCCGGGAGAGATATGAAAACATGTAACTACACGGCAGAGTGAGAAGTGCCAGTAATAGAGACCAAGAACGCAGACGGGGGGACTTTGCCTGGGGTGAGGGGCAGTTGGGGAGGAGACAAGAGGGGACATTTGAACCAAAGAGTGGGGAGGTGAATAGGAGATAGCTAGCCAAGCATTCCGAAGAGGGAAAATGGCCCGTGCCAAAGGGCAACAGCATGTGAAAGACGTGGTGTAAAAGGTGGCGATGGCAGGAAGGGCATGAGGACAGATGAAGCCACAAAGACAGGATGGGGCCAGAGCAAAACGGCTTCTGAAATGGGGAATTTGAACATTGTTCTGTAGTCTCTGATGGATTTTCAGTAAGGATCGGATGTGACCAAATGTAAAAACACACCACTGACATTCAACAAATCCTGAATTTTGGCTAGAAAATTGTCTGAATTTAAATAAAATCTTACCATACTTTTTGCACAATATTGACATTTAAGCCACCTTCACCTCTTCTCACACAAGGTGTCTTGTCCAGGTTAACTTTCTGCAAAAGAGAGCATCCATCCTGCAAGAAGAACTGACTACGTACCAAAGCAGAAGGTATGGCTGAGTGAGCAGAGCGCCTCCTGATTAATTTGTGTTGTCTGTGCCTATGAGTCTTCTGCTTTGACATTTAAGTCTTTATTAAAATGCTTAGACATAGTATCAGTTTTGAAGAAAGGACTTGTTTTTAGTAAATAGCCTGTCTTTGAGAAGTCACCCACCCGTTTTAATCACGGTGCTTGGTCAGTACTGTCAGAGCAAGGTGAGAGAATCTGCAGGGACGTGGCAAGTCCAGGCCTCACCTGCGTGGTCACTGTGAGACATTGCCTTGAAGCCGAGTTGCAGGGTGGAGGAGACACTATCATGCTTTAAGATAGTGAGATGGTGCAATTCTTGCTATGATAGCTCACATCTTCAAAGTCCTTATCCCCTGGGGGTTTGGTGCTGTTCCCCAGACCAGAATAGATCAGCAGCTCAGTGGTGTCACATTTGAGTGCCCCCCATGTGCATGTCTTAGGGATGCACAGACCTTTTCAGTCAAGGTTCTCAGGGACGTCACTGACATAGATTGCGTTTACCTGCTCTAATTCCAGCAAACACCCTTCCTGTCAGTGCGGTGAAAGACGGAACGACTTATTTGGCATTGAATTCAAAGGAAAGAGCTTGTGAATAATTCCCTTTTAAAAGATTCTGTTTGCTTGATGTTGGTAAGATTTAATCCCTTAAAGGCATAAATGATGACATTTTGATATCAAATATCCTTTTAACCCCTATCCAGCTTCTCCAGAATTGCAACCTGTTTTATAATTGACAGATCTGTTAAACCTAGAGGAAGTCATAACTGGGGTTTTTGGTTTTCAGGTAACTTCATGAGAGGATGCATTGGATGCTGTTGTCCAGGCTGCACTGTGGATTTCTTCCAGCAGGTTTGAAGATTTGAATATTGTGAACTGTGAGATCAGTGGCATTTTTTAATACTTAAATGTAATTAAGATCATAAAAACTTGCATCATTCACACACTAGTGGGGTGGTTTTATTTGTGTCTGCCTAAGTTATTTTTTTAACATTCCTTTATTTCTGATTTCCTTATTTGTGTGCATTTGAGTATGTGCTGAGAATTGCTTATATTGGGAAAAGAAACGATTCCTTATGGTATGCCTTGTTGATGCTTTTGCGTATCATTTTGCCAGTTGCATAGGATCAAGATCACGTTTGTAGTATCATACCAAAATTTTAACCTGTTTACATTGTTTCCATGTTTGTGTTCATATATTATTAAAACATTATTTTATACTTATCAGTTTTATTTCTACTTTTTATTGTACCTCATTTGCTAAGTGTGACATACACATGGTATTTTTCCCTAGCAAATACTGACAATCTGAAATTGTACTTTGGGGAAACATACCTTATGGCATGTCAAAGAGCAAATCTATAATTAGTGCATGAAATTGGTGTTTAGAATAATATCACTGGATCATGTGATATCAGTCCAAGTATTTGTCATGTTGGTCTCCCAGTCTCATCCTGGAACTCCAGAGGCAGAATGGTGTAAGAATTTTGTGTAGCAGCTATGGTTTTATTGTTACTTTCTTGATCTCTCTTTTTGTGGTGGTTTTTTTCATTGTAATATCATTTGATAATCTTTTAAAAAGCCTAAAAATGTAGGGTTATGCTATGAGGGCATGACACATTGGCAGGTGATCACAGAATGTGCTTTGCTTGATCTTGTTTTCATGTGGGCACCTCCTCGTTGAGAGAATATGGTGTTGCTGCCATGAATGGATGTGTAGGTCAGGGTCCCTCTCCCCACCCGAATGCTGATAAGCAGTTCTAGGCTGATTGGTCAACCATGATTTGCCAAGGAAATTTTGAAATGCAGTGAATGGGTGCTCCAAATTCTTTTGACTTCATTGTGGTGCGTGCCATGGGCATTTTGAGGCACTCTCTAGAAATCTGGCCCATGGGCAGGGCTGTAATCATCCGGTTTACTGTAAAAGGCCAGGGCAGAAAGTTTATTTACACTTTTTCAAAATTCCTTTCTCTTTCCCACGCCCATGTCTGTTGTTTGCTACCCAGGGATTAATTACCCTTTTTTGTACTGTAACTGAGACATGGAGATGATAAGGAAGTAACAGGTTTTACAGCCACTTCCAAAGCCAGGATGAGGATCAGCATAAACAGGGCTATGCCGCAGCCACAGTAGGAGGCCTGGGGCTCTTGCACTAAATCACCTCTGTGGGGCCACCACTCTGTCTGGTAAGGCTCAGCTACCCCCAGCCCCACCCCGACACCTCCTCTAGGAATATAAGTCTCTGTCCTTTGAAAGATCAGGTTTTTCCTGCATGTATGATAAGTTATAGCACTGGTTTCAAGAATATTTGGGAAAAATCAAAACTGTAGCAGATGCTATTAAAACCACCTACCAAATGAAGACAATTGGTACTCAGACTATGATTTGGTACTCAGAAGGGAAAGATTAAGGCTACGTGATTACTGCTAAGTACTTCTATATAGACCATGAAAAACAGGTTGAAGCTAAACAGATTTCATTAGTAAGGTTATTAACTGCTTGAATTGAAAATACTTTGTGAATTGTATTGTTTGCTAGAATTGGAACTCCCACTCAAGAATATTTGTTTTCCATGAGTAAATATCAGTAGGTGTTTTGGAAAGTTGCCTGCCATTCTTTCTTTTCCTCATTTCAAGGGTTATGAAATTACAAACACTGCTGAACCTTTGACATTACCCAGATCCTGTTTCCCTTCTGAAGCATGTCATGTATGTCTGGGAGTAAATGGAATGAAACTTTAGGTCAGTTTGATTGGATGTGATAGGAATGGGTGGTTGACACTAATGTCTTTGTGAACGTTCTCTGATAAAGGAAGAGAAAGAAAAATTGCATTTGGCATGTTTGAAATTCCTTACTGAGTTAAGCATAGAGTATAGAAATGGCTACTGGGAGAAAAAGCCAGTGCTCAGGAAATAAATTATAAACACCATGCCTTATTATAAAAACATCTAAGATTTCATCTTTTCTTTTATGTGCTGGAAGATCGATTGTTCATCACAAGTACCTGATTTAGTTACATCTGAAGTTATTATTATTGGCTGCTGTACCTGAGTCATCCACCTGTGCTTTTTCTATTTCAACATGTAATTGTCAACAGGTAGTAGCTGACAAAGCATTTGGAAGAAGCCAAGCAGAAGTGGTGCTCTGGGGTCCCAGTGCTCTTGGTGTGTGTTATTATCCAGTTTGAGGGTCAGGGGAAAAAAGAGTTAGCAGCAAAGTTAGCTATTCAGTCATCTGCATATGTCATAGTTTCGTTTGAGTCCAACATTTCTGCATCATCAGGCAGTGAGCCCTTGCAGGGGTCTGACCTCTGAATTTGCAAACTCGCCACTCGACAAGGGACTCCACAGAGAGCAGCCATCAGGATACATGGAGAAAGAAGGAAGACTAAGATAGAGGGAACAGAGAATGATGGACTTGCTTCATAGATTGTGCAAAAGAATTGATGGTGACTTGAAGGAAATGGCTCAGATTCAGGTATTATCCTGTGATGCCACATATTAAAGGTGGTTTCTTCAGAAACAGGTATATGCTTACAGTGGTGAGCAACCTCATTAAAGGAGTCTGCAGAGAAAGTGCAGAAAGAAGAAACTGAGTTTGAATTAACAATTAACAGCCCTCTTATTGAAGTACATCACCATCCACAGAAGGCAGTGGTGTTTTAGCTTTCTTTTTAAGAGTAGAAAGGAAAGGGAAAACATCAAAAATGGTGGGAGAAAAGTTTCAGAACACAAGGTCATTTTAATTCATAGTTTCCTTAAAAGAACTATCTCTTCTGAGCTTTCATATTTTGTTCAGAAAGGTCGTTTCTTTTAAGCCTTGTCATTAAAGACGGTTTGCTCTTTAAAGTGAATTATCAAAGGGTGTAGAAATTGCAAGTTACTGAAACTAAAATGCATGATCAATTTTAAGTCTGCTAACTAAAGCCTACTTAAAATTGGATGTGCTTTTGTCCTGGCAGCTCCTTTGATAAAACCAGAAAAAGATACGTGGTTGGTCAATTCAAAGTAGGGAATGAAGATAATTAGATAAAACTTTTTTTCAACTCATATGGAAGTGGTTCTTGGCTTTGGAGACTTGATTAGGGAGCTGTGCATAGGCTGTATGGTATTTGAAAAGTAAAAGATGAATACCTCAGATTTTGACCTGGCTACTATTAAAATTCTTCACTATATTGTCTTAAAAACAGAATCAAACTTCAGATCACATTATTTACCTCTCATGTGGAGGAAGAGAAATGAAATTTGTAACATAAGACTGAAGAAATTTTAAAACCTGGATCCTTCACCTGAAAATTTGTTCTTCCAGACATTTCAGTTGTAAGCAAGGATTTCCATCAGGCAAATGTTTTAAAACCAAAGATCTAAGATGTTGCTATAGATTCTGCTGTTTTGAGAACTGAAGGTTAATCTAGACTTCAGGCTGATAAATATTCTTATATCCTCTTTGGAATTCTACCACTTAAGAAGGTCTGTCTCATGGAAAAGAGCTAGTTGAACACAAAGACTTTATCATGAACAGAAAGAGAGGGCTACCTAGTAAGAAGCCTGATCTATTTAATTAGTTAAAAAGGGGTTATATAAGTGAAACCATTGTGTCCACAACCCCTTTACTTTAGCTGGGAAAGGAAATTCATTCATAGGTAGAGTCTACCAATTAGTTTTATTTCCTTAGGCAATTTTATTCACCTGTCTGGGCCTCACTTTTCTAATCCAAAACATAAAGGGGTGTAATTAGACCAATATTTCCCAAACTGTACTATTTCGATCCTCTCATTTAGTGTTTCTCAAACTAGTCTTCCATAAGGCCCTGTTCTGTGTGATTTATGTCGAAGTATTCAGAAATAATAACTAGGAAATGTGGCATGCTATATTGCCCTCGTGAAGATTCACATTTATATCACTCGCTCAGTCATTCATTCATTTAATAAATAGTTATCAAGTGCCAACTGTGTGCTGGATAGCACATTAACCACCCCAACACTTAATGGCTTAGATAATAATTTATTATCATCCCTCTTGGTACTGAGGGTTGATTGGGCTCAGTTAGGCTGTTCTCACCATGCAGACATGGGGGTGGGGCCTTGGGGCCACATGTGGCCTTCTGGATCCTTGAGTGCGGCCTTTTGACTGAATCCAAATTTTACAGAACAAATCCTTTTAATAAAGGATTAAAAGTTTGAATTCGGTCAAGGGGTCACACTTGGGCATCTGGAGGGCCACGTGTGGCCTTGAAGCCACAGGTTCCCACCCCTGGATGGCAATTGTGAGAAGCCCTCAAAAGCAAGCCTGGCAAGGGACCAGACATGGAAGTCTCCAGCCCCATAAGGCCTGGGCCCTGAAACTGGCACAACATCACTTCTACTATGTTCTGCCAAAGATGGAGCCTGCCCAGAGTCAAGGGTAGAAGACATAGACCCCAGGAAAGTTGTGGCCTTCTTTAATCTGTGATACCCTCTGGTAAAAAATCCTATTTAACTTTATTTAATCTGGAATTCCCTAAAATGATTTGATCCATGGAATAGTTTTGAGCTTTGTCTGTGGCCCACATATTTTATTATACAGAGTTCTGTGAAATACTGACTAGAGAAGTCCAAACCAAAGTGATTGCAAAAAAATTCCTTTCTGTTCAAAAATTCTTTTATCTAGATTGTATTTCTAGAATCACAGGTTAAATTGGGGATTTAGAAACACTTCTTGGGAAGCCCTGAGTTAGGGATATTCACAAAGACCATGTGTGCCTCTGTGATTCTTTAGAAAGACGGTAGCAACCATAGTTGAATGTTTTTTTCAACTCTTCTCTGTTTGGAGCTTGGTATGCACTGTTTATCGTAATTATCTTAGCAAGTGTATTATTATAAAGGTCCACCAAAACCTGTACCCTGTGCTTAGAATGGTTTTTTCTTCTTTCGTGGAACTGTCAGGCACATGGAAGGATGTGGACTGATGAGCCTGTGAGGGGAGATTTCCTGAACCACAGAACACTTAAAAACTACTTAACCAAGTACAGCATCATCATCTAGATAAACAAATGAATCAGCCTCCTAATTGCCCCGTTAGCTTCCTCACCACTGCAGCCGACTTACCTCTATTCCTGCCTCTCAGCCCCCCTCCTGTATCTCACTCCTCCCAGCCTGAGCCTGGGGGGCAGGGGCGGAGCCTTGTGAGCCAAGCACAGTGCCGAGGGCGGGGCTGCCTTCCTGCCATCTACCCGTTTGCATCCTACGCTGTGGTCATTGGGCCATTTGTCCAGCCTAGTGATCCACAGGTGTTTTGAAAGCATCAGAACAGTTGGTTTGACTGGAGTCCAGCTCTGTCCAGCAAGCACAGCCTGAGAGTGAGGATGAAATGAAAGTAGAAAAGGCACCGTTTCCTGAGGAAGAGCAAATATTTCCCCAACAGGATGGCAGAGGGTCCTGAGAATCTTGCACTTTTTAAAGAAACATCTTGACATCGACTGCAATTTCTCAAAACCGAGCTTTGCATTTCCCAGCATTGCTTCACGTGAGGTGACCGAAGCTGTCACTTGCCTGACATCAACCTTGATGTTGTCCTCAAGGTATGTGTCAACTCGGGTTCTAGCCCAGTTTCCCTTGAGCACTGTGATAGTTCCCAGCTACTAGAGTGTCACAATCCCGTGTGAAATCCTTTCAGAACTGATCATTTGGCCCATTACATATCCCTGTGTTTGTAATAACAATATCTCCCCAAGCTGGGACGCAGTGGGTGCCGCACGGAGCCTCGGCGGCGTTGCCTGGTCGTGTCTCCACCTGCTCCTTCTCAGAGTTAAGGATCTGGTAGCCGTTTTCTGCCTAGAGTGATATTTCCTACTGTGTCAGGGAACCTTTCGCTGACTGAGTTCCCACTTGTGTTATCTGATTTTCTTCTTCA
The DNA here is from genome assembly GCF_000956105.1 of Propithecus coquereli. Taxonomy (NCBI): domain Eukaryota; kingdom Metazoa; phylum Chordata; class Mammalia; order Primates; family Indriidae; genus Propithecus; species Propithecus coquereli. The sequence goes on from NW_012153729.1 coordinate 470,700, forward strand.
GTGTTTTTATTTATGCATTTGGGCATGTGAATTTGGAAGCTGCCGAAATGTAAATTGAGTGGATTAAGGATTTTCTTTTAAAGCCATTTCTATGTCTTATTTGGATTGTGTATCTGTATCTGTGTGTGTGGTGTGTGTTCAAAAGCAAATCCATACATCTTTATAGTAGCAAAAATCTTTTTTAAATAGGCTAATTAAGATAACAAACCTAAATAGGCCTCCTACTGCTGGCCCCTGCTGTTAGATACTTTGCCTAAAACCATGTAATGTTCACTGTCTCTGCCTTTTTATTGGTAGAGAAGAAAGATTAATTGGCCCCATCTCCATTTCACATTGTAATTATTGTTCTTCCTGTGATATCACCTCTAACATACGAGAAGCATTTTCCCTTCATGCAGAACTGTAGATTGAGCTCAACTCTCCAAAACATGAATAAATTTTCTCAAAAATTAAATATTCTGTAGACCTTTGCTGAGTGCCTCATCTGTCCCAGGAACTGAACCAGGGACTGAAAGGCAAACAAAGATGAGTAAGACCTTGGCAACATGCTCCTTGCACAGAAAGAACATGTGATTCAGGAAAGAAAATAAAACATATGCAGAAAAGGAAAAAAACGATAATACAAGAGAGAACATGATCTTTACATAAGAAAAATGCCAAATATTATGAGAGTTCCAAGGAAGCAGTAACAGTTGAAATGGTCTTATAGGAGGAAATGACACTTCAGCTGGAGTTTGGGATAGCGGTAGGATTTCAATAGGTAGGAATGTGGGGAAGGTCCTTCTAGATGGAGTCACAGCCAGCGAAGTAGTTCTGATCATCTCCATTACAACTGCTGGGAGAAAAGTAGCATGAGATAGGCTTTCAAAGGTGTGTTGGAGTCAGATTATGGAAGACAAAGGGAACTGCATGTACTGACTACCTACAGCACGGGGAGAGGCCTCAGCATGGATCAGTTAAGGACCTGGAAACTGGGCAGGGTGTGTAGCTTCTCTCTGGCTTTCCTTATCTTAGAAAATGGAGGAAATAGTAGAATATGATTATGAAGACTAAATGAGATAACACATTAAAAAAGTCTAACATGCAATAAATTTTCAATAAATGAAGGCTATTTTTGTGTCAATCCTCAATAATTTCATGAGATAAGTATTATTTATACTGGAGGAAGTTAAAGCAAAGAGAAGTCTGGAAATGTGCCCAAGGCCACATATCTAATATCTGGCAAAAGCAGAAATTGGAACTCCTGTATGTCTGATTCACTCATTTTTGCCCTTTCCACTATAAAGCATTGCCTCCATGGATGAGGAGAAATTTGGAGTTTATTTTATAAGCAACAGGGGGCAATTAGAGTTTTCAGCAGGGGAATGACACCGTCAAGAATTGCTGTATGAGCAGTGGTCTGGCAACAGCATGAGATGGCATGGATTAAAGGAGACAAGAGGCTGGGGGCAGAGAAAAACTTAAGCAATGTATGCAGCATTCCTATAAATTGGTCCAAGTCACCAGTGAGAGAAGCGTTTCTCTGTGAACGGAAAGTAGGTCAAAGATTCAGTAGCCACATAGCACCTGAATGAATGAGATGATTGTGAAAGAGAAGGAAACACACGGGGCCAAGGCTTCTAGCCTCAGAAGATGTGCGTGCGGCACAGGCTTGTAGGGGGAGGAAGGATGAGTTTGGGTTTAGACACAATGAGCTTCGTCAGGTAACTGGAAACCTAGATCAGAGCCCAGAGATTTGTCAATCAGGAGCATCTGGGTTAGAGTTGATGCTGGGAGAGCCGATGGTTTCACCTAGAAGGGGAAAGGCTTTGGGGGAACAGAAAAGGAGAGGGAGAGGGACAAGAGAGGACCAGGAGAAAGTGCACCATTCTTTCAGGAAGCTGAGGAAAAAGAGTTTATAAAAGAGAAGTGGTGGATGAGAGAGGGCTGGCCAGCAGAGTCAGACACAGGGTGCTTCAAAGAGGATAAAGTCTTGGGGATCTTCCCTTGAGGAAGAAGTCCGGATGGACATGGATTAGAGAAGGCCATCTAAACTCCTTGAGGGTCCAAACTGAAGAGTGTGGGGCCTCCCAGGCATGTACAGTCCTGAGAGCTCCTTAGGGATTATAGGCAGGGTTCCTTCCTTTGATTCTAGATAAGTTTGCTGTTGGTGGTGGTGCCACCAGACACCAAATCCACCAAAACATTGCAGCTTGTGTAGGCCATGTAAATTGGTATCCTGGATTATTTATGGAAGTTTAGGGAAATGTTTTTCAGAGTTCAGCTCTTCTCTCATGCAGTCTGCAGCAATTTGTAAATTTTGTAGAGTTGCTAAATGAAGTTAGCCACTTTGCAAACTAGCCCTCAGGATAAATCATGACAATAATATGATCCTCCGTGAGGGAATTTCCTTTACACTCAGTCAAATATTTTTGCTTCTGGTTCTTACCGATATGAAATTCTGGAATTGCCATTGGTTTTTAGGCATTTTTATTCTTAACAACAACAAAACATGAACTTTGACTTATGTTGACATTTAGGTAGACCTTAACCTCAAGTTAGTGTACGTTTTCATAAAATTATACTTTTTAATAATGCCCACCACCCCTCTCTAAAAAGCAAACAGTAGTTTACCTAAGCAAATTTTGGGGTTAGAGAAGATTGCATTAAAACCAGAACAACGTAAGTGCCAGTGTATGGGCTTTAGTATCAAACACCAGAAGATGAAACAACTCTGTAAAAAGGGAAATTAAACTTATTAAAATTCTGGAAATATTGGTAAGTCTTTCTTATGACATAAAAGCTTTTGATTCCCTAAATTTCTTTAATAAATGTTATAAATGCTTACCACAATGTCTAGAAGCCATAAATGTCTTCCTTTGCTTTTTTTTTTTAATAGTTGGGCACTAAAATTCCCTTCATACCAACACTAAAAGTTATTATTGGGGACTTAGAATATAAGGCAAGACATTATAATTCTGTCACATAGCTTATATTATGGGCATGTTTTAAAGAAAAGGAAGGAAAATGGATTTTTTTCTACTAAGGAAAATTGAGAACAGGACATTTGGGCAATTTATAGTCTCTGGGGGTGCAGAGGGCTAGTAAAATTGGTAAATGCTTTAGAATTGCTGACTCCTCCAAAGAAGTGGCAAGGGAAACCCAACTTTGCCTGCTGCGCTTGAGATGTTGGGAGAATTCAGTCAACTCAGGCTGACCAGCCCATGGCTTCGTGAAGGCGCTGAGGGCAGGATTCCCCGCTGGGAATGTGTGTAGAATTGACTATGTGAGTGGATGTGGCAAGAGCTGAGAGGCTGTGCCACCATGAATCCAGCTCTGGATTTCTGTTTGTTTGTTTGTTTCAGTTATAGAATGTGCCTCTTCCAGCTGCCAAAAGAGAAGTTGGGACCTAGTTGCAACTTTAAACCATGTCAGTATTTGGCTAGTGCACTGCAGAGATCAGTGAGAGGGAGGTTTGTAGACATGGACTTGGGATTTTTCTGTGACTGGTAACGTAGAAATGGCACCACTCTTCTGCCAGATGGCATTGGCTAAAAGCAAGCTGAGAAATGCCACAGGTAATTATGAGCTTGATTTTAGACTGCTTACCACTCACTGCTAAGTAGGATGTGCTTTTCTCCCAGGCACTTCAGAAACAAATGAGAGGATCCCAACATAGGAAAATGGCAATATTGTGGAGAAGACCTGAGTTTTGTTCCTAGAAATGTATATAAAACTGGGAGTAGCATTTATCTTCAGCTGAAGGGAATGTTTGGGCCAAAAATAAGTGGAATCTTATTTCAGATTAGCTTCACTGTAATACAACTTAAATAATTCCACTTTATGTACTTAGATTATACTATAATTCTCATTTGGTCATAATGGTTTTATCTGTGTTAATAAAGTGATATTGCCCCTAAGGGTAGCTGAATTTTGCTTCATTGCCTTCTCACCATGGAGAAGAGAAAGTATAATTCTACTATGTCTTTAGGCCAGTTATTAAGTTTTTTATTGTCAATGTATAGTTCACAATACTTAAGGCAAGAGCTTGTACTGATAGCCATATTCAATTTCTAACACTTTGGTTAAGTTGGACTTTTGGCTAGTCACTTAAACTCTGTATGCCTTAGGTTCATTATCCAGATAAATAGATAGGAAATAATGACTACAGCCTTATCAAATTAGTGATGCGTTTAATGTATAGATGTCATGATGTAGAAATCACTCCAGCCATCTTGAAAGGGAAATGCCATCTGCAGCTGACATTGAGTATAGACAACCTTTCACATGCCATATAGTTGAGGCAGGTTAGTATTAGATCAGCCTAGAGTTGAGCTGGTTGTCTTAAGGATCTCACTGTGGGCCGTCCTCATTTTGGGGCAGTAGCTGGAGGCCCTGGACTGGCCTGGCTTAAAGGCCTGTTTTGTTAGCACCCCAGGAGTTGGTCTGGTACTCAGTATTGCAGTCACATTAATGAACTTGCAGACACTAATGATAGATTCAGAAAGCCACACCCAAACTGCCTAGGAGCAGGAGCTTGTCCAGCTGGCATGATGTCCCCTTGAAGGGTAGTCTTGCTACCTATCCCTACTTCAAAGTCTTTTCTTAACCTGAGTAAGACCTCTACTAACCACCAAAACATGTATTTACTATGACCTATATCAGTCTTCCCAAAATCAAGGCTGGTGGTGGTTCATTTGACTCTTAGGAAAAAAATAGATCTTTTTATAACACTTAATTAAAAAAAAGTTCGAGTATTAAAATGTTTTCATGCTTCACTATATCCAAGAAAAGTAAATGTGATTTGCAGATTGTCAAATCAATGAAAGAATCAAGAAAGGCCATAGTTTTGGAAATCCTTTAGTTAAAAGTAAGATGTTTCATTTGGTTGTGAGCACAGTTTTGAAGAACACAGAAAGTATTTGAAGCATGTGAAGAGCCAGGTTCTCGGTTATAAGAGAATGTGACAGGCTCATTTATGAAATAGGAAAAGGTTCGATAACATCGTAGAAACCTAAACAGATGTGATGAATCCATATGCCTCAGAATCAAGCAATAGTTGGAGCAAAAGAACCAGTTCTCTGCTAAACACCTAAGAACATGGAGACGTTTTTAGCACCACCAAAGCAGTGTGTCATCACTTCCAGAAATGAACCTGTTGGCTGGATGTCAAAGGGCAGGAGAAAGCTTTAAAAACCTATTCAGAAGCATCAAAGAATTCTGCAGAAAAGTCGATGAAAGGGGGCAAGGGGATCTTTCTCTGCCAGCAGTTACCACTCAGTGGATTTCTGGAGCATCCATGTGCAATAAATCCACAGTAACTATTTTCTAGAAATGACTCTCACTTGAACATAATTCCACGGCCCTTGAAGCGATAAAAAATGCCGCTATGAAGATGCCATTCTCTGTTCAACATCATTGGACTCATATTTTTAGAAAATCCAACCAGCTCGGCCCATGAAGAAAAACCTTCAAAAAGGAACATGTATGATTTAGTTTTTAATTTGATTATTGGATTTCCATCTTTAATACGTATTTGTCTAAGAAAGTATTTGCCTTGCCTTTTAATTTATTTTTGAGACCACTTTTGATATTTTTAATGCTATGAAACAGGTTCTTACAAATGGAATCTCCATTTATAACAGGATGCCTATGAGAAGTAATAATAATTTAACCTGTTGCCAGCTTGGTAATCAGTTAGGTTGTGGAGGGTCACTTGTCTTTATTTAGTGGATCTGGGACCAAGAATTGTTATATATATTTCATCAACTTTTATAAAGACCAAACATGCAAAACTTTTAATTCTAATAGCACAAGAAGGGTAGAAAGAGTAGAGCTGTTGGGTAGTCAGAGCAAATGGCTTTTGTGGAATCAAGGACTTCCCAAGAACATTCTGGAAGACTTCCCTTCCTAAGATTGGCTTAGCAAGTGACCCATGTGTCTGCTCCTTGGCTTTCCAGGGTAAAGAATGATTGATTTTAGGTGACTAATTTGAGTATCATGTAAATTACCCTAAAATATCCAAGGCAAAGAGAGACTTTGAACTATCCACAACAGAAGAGAAGATAAACATTTAAGCTTTACAAGAAGTAGCACCGCTACACCCAACAGCCATGGCCAAGGAAGGGGCAGACATCCTTTGTCAATGGTCTCCAGTATCACTCCGAGGACAGAGCTGCCTAAGAAGTAAACCACATTGTCTAGGAGAAGCTGGGCGACAGACTAGCCAGTGGTGGGCCACATACAGCCCTCCAGATCCCCAAGTGCAGCCCCTCGACCAAATCCAAATGTCACAGAACAAATCCCGTTATTAAAAGGATTTGTTCTGTAAAATTTGAATTCAGTCCAAAGGCCGCACTCAAGGATCACTGGGCCATATACCCCAACAAAGGGCATAGCTACATTCGTGATACCGCCATGTGAACTGCGTCTTCTACTTTGCCCCAAATTGCCTTTCTCTTTCACTAACTCAGGGAACATTTTCCAGCCTGCTCATATTCACACTCCTCATTCCCTTCCTTTGCTTTGTAACATTACCACGGCCTATTTCGTTTTTCATCCAAGATGCATCCTGTAGACAGATGAATACAGAGCCTGAGCCTAGTTTTGCCAAATTGGCCAGTCACAAATTTGGACACAGTCATAATTACCTAATGAGAAGGCTTTTTCCAGCCCCACTGTGTAGTGATGGACCCCAGCTGGAATGAGGCCACTTTTTCCCTTTGGTTTAGCCTAACTAGGTGGCCACTACTTAGCAGATTTTAGGATTCAGTGGGTCATTCTGTGTATATGCAAGGCATATGCTCTGTAGATCAGGCACTGATTCAAAGATGAACTGGGGACAAGTCTCAGGCCCACGGAGGTCACAGTCTAATAGAAAAAATAGAGTGGTACATAAATGCCTGTAATGTGCAGTATTTGGTAGTATGTTCCATAAGAGGGTTCTCAATAGGAGTCCAAGAGAAGTGCTCTCCCCCAAGCTGAGAATTCAAGGGAGAGTAGCAGTGACACTCCAGGTTTCAGGACAAGTGGGTACTTGTCCCCTTTGTGGAACAGTATGTTCCACTGGAGAAACACTGGTGTAGGCCAGTTCAGCAGCCTCCCACCCAGCACCGCATGAGGGCAACCCCACTGGGACAGTTGCAGGCTCCCCTGCATTTTCTCCACGGTACAGGAGCAGGGGCTTCAGTGGGACTTGTGGTAGTAGAGGAAAGGCTGCTTTCTGATCAAAATAGCCAATTTGAATGTTACAGAGAAGAGAAAACAGGTCAGAAAGGAAGGGGATGACCGATCATGCCAGAAGCCGTGGCCGAGCGGACTGACTCTTAGATGGCAGTACAGGGCAGATGGATGACTCTGCGCAAGGACTTTCACCCACTTCACTGTCAGCCATAGAGTAGACACAGGAGGAAGAATATTCTATGAATTTGGATAGTACCACCTCCACCAAGTCGGACTGAAGTTTGGGCGGCTTCAGAACCCCTTTCCTCTGGGTGGGAGCCGCCAGACTCCTGTGGCTGTTTTCACTGTAGCGCCTTGAAGAGTGTGCAGCGTCAGCCTGTACCCACGGTCGGTGTTTGTAACCCAGCCCAAACCTAATACAGTGTGCACCTCTAGCTGGGTTTGTTAAACAGCTCCAGGTTGGAGTCTCTGCTTGGCTCTTTTTTTCCGGCTACAAACTCAGTTCCCAAAGATTTATACTAAATCTAAGATAAGCTAGAGAAATCTCAACTAGATATATAGCTTAGACTGGGAGACCATTTTGCAAAAATGTACTCAACCATTCTGGGTGTAGAGCAGAATTCAGCAAACTTTTTCTAGAAAGGGCTACAAAGTAAATATTTTCAGCTTCAGGCCATATGGTCTCTGTTGCAACTACTCAATTCTGCAGTGGTAGTGCAAAAGCAGTCACATGGAACATGTATGTCTGCGTTCCAATAAAACTTTATTTGCAAAGACAGATAGCAGGCAGGCTTTGGCCCACAGGTGGAACATGCAGAGAATTGATTTCTCCCTTTGCAGGCCCTTAATTAGAAACTTCTTAGGCTCATAGAATCTCTAGGTTGCCAGGAGCCTTAAAGGTCACTCTGGCCCACACCTCGTGAACTAAAGCCCTGGATGGAGGGATGGGTAGACGGACGAGTGGATCAGTAGCATCCAAGTCCAGCTGCTTCTGGGTGACTCCCCTGTATCACCATGTGCTGGTCTTGACTCAGCTAAATACTTCCAATGAAAAGGAAAAATTTTTCTCTCCCAAGATGATCCATTTCATTGTAGGAAGCTCTTCTTCTTTACATTGATTCAAAATTGTCCCTCCTATAACTTCTACTCATTAGTCCTAATTCTGCCCTTTAGGAAGGAAACACATTCTTCTTCCTTATGTGAGGCATTTGAGTATTTCAGGATGGCTGTGAGGTGTTCCCTCCGCTTCCATCTCTGGTGAAGAATCCTCAGTTCTTTTAGTAGCTCCCATGTGACATGGTCTCCAGAGTCTTCATCACCCCAGGGGAGCTGCCCAGGCACACTTCAGTCTTTCGATCACCCTTTTAAAATGTGGCGCCCACTGAGCACTAGACAAGATCTTGTTTGCTTTCCTCCTTTCAACCAAGCTTTTTGCAGTAGCAGCCTACACTTAGGTTTCCTTTCTCACCTCTCTGTTACTTTTCAACCCACTGCAGACTAGTTTACAAAGCCAGTCACTCCTGAGGCTGCTCTTGCTAGAGTTACATAGCTGTCAAATCCAAAGGACACCCCCAGTTGTTCCTCACGTGCCTTTCTTCCACTCTCTGCTCTCTTAGTTAAACTCTTCTCCTGTGGCTGGCTCCCCTGTATATCTCTGCCATTGATAGTCTCCTTCGTGGGCTTCTCTCCTCCTTCTCCCAAATGTTGGTTTCTCCAGGCTGGGTGCAGTGGCTCACACCCACAATCACAGCACTTTGGGAGGCCAAGGCAGGAGGATCACTTGAGGCCAGGAGTTGGAGACCAGGCTGGGCAACATAGTAAGACCCCATCTCTAAAAAAAATTGAAAAATTAGCCAGGGGTGGTGGTGTATGCCTGTAGTCCCAGCTACTTGGGGGGCTGAGGTGGGAGATTGCTTGAGCCCAGGAGTTTGAGGATACACGAGCTTTGATCAGGCCCTGCACTCCAGCCTGAGTGACAGAGTGAGACCCTATCTCAAAAAAAAGAAAAAAGAAATGTCAGTTTCTCCAGACCTCATTCCCCATATGATCATATCCATACCCAGGGCTTCTATGACACCCACCCAGTCCCCTCTCCCGAACTTACAGCCATTTCTTCAACTCACTACCGAATGTCTCCACTTTTATGCCCAATGGGCAACTGAAATTCAAACTGCCTGGCATGAACCTTATCACCTTTACCAGTCACCCACATCAGAAGCCCAGCATACTCCTGAACCCCATTTTTCCCTCCATCCTTACATCTAATTAGTAATCAACTTCCACAAATCCTGCTGTCTGCTTCCTCTCCTTTTGTCCCTCTTCACTGTCAGTGCCATGGCCCAAGCCTCTGCTATTCCTCAACCACTGCAGTAGCTTCTTAACCGGCACCCCCGCCCTGCTGTCCGTTTTCCGCACCGCCTTCAGCGTGTCTTCCAGAAACCCAACTCTGACTCTGTTACTCTCCTGCCTCCACTCCTTAATCTCAGCCATCAAGATCAAGGCCATTCTCCATATCATAGTCCTCAGTGTCCTGTACAACCGAGACTTCCTCTGTGAGCCTGCAGCAGCAGCGATAGGCACATTGTACTCACACAATATTGTCCTTGCCTTGATGTCCTCCCCAACTGGACTCTGAACTCCCTAAGGGCGGGGGCTGTGTTGTTTCCATTCTTGTACTGACAGAGCCTGCAGCCTGGCAGGTGCTAATTTCGGTATTTCCCAAGTGAAGGAGTCTGGCCCTTGGCAGCTACCTCTCCTGTCCCACCCCCACAGGCATCCCAGCCTTGCTACATGACTTGCAGCTTTCTGGCCGGGCCATGTGGCTTCATGCCTCCTGGTGTCGTCACATACCATTCCCTCTGTCTCAAGCTCCCTTTTCCATGTCGTCTCCTGGCTAATGCCCACCCATTTCCCAGGACTCAGCTAGTGTCAACCCACACCTCATCGGGACAGAGCACCTCTGCCCTGGTCCTACAATGCCGTGTCCGCATCCCTCTCACAGTTCTTAATGCACTGGGCGATAATAGCTGGTTTATTTGTATGTCCCTCTGGAATTCGAGCTCCTTGAAAGAAAACAAGGATATAAAATTTGAATTGGCACATGGTAGACTTTCAACAAATGTTTTCTGAGGAGTGAATGAATGGATTCCACCTCCCCTGGTCTGGTTCCTGTGCATGTATTACTGCAGCTTAGGGCTTGTGTACACTTTTCTGGTTGCTGCATCAGGTCAAATGTCCAAACACCTGCTACAATCTCAGCACCCCCCCTTGAGGGGACCTGCCCTTCCCCACAGCCCCTGCTCCAGCTGGGCCAGTGACCTGTGGCCTAGCCTCGTCCAAGAAGACTCCCTCTGGCAGGAGTTGGAGCTCGGAGCTAGCAAGGGGATGGGGCTGATGTGCTGACGGCGCCGCCCTCCTCAGCCAGGGCTGACGGAGAAGTTCTGCCCCTTGCAACCCCTCAAGTCCATTGTTTTGACTTCTACTGACCCTGGCCAACCAGAAGCCTTTTTCTTCTTTTCCTTTCTTTTACTTTGATCTGTTTTAAAAAGCTTAGCTTTCTACCTTGACTCAAGGCCTTTATTTTTCTCCAGAATTGGTCCCCTTGTTATAAATGATCTCTGTTGTCTTAAGAATTAGACACACTGCCTCCCTTTCATTTTAACTGTCCTTTATAAAAACGTTGTTCTATCCATTAACTCCATTAATTTACCAGAAAGTATGAATAAATCCTTATAGTTGGTATCATTAACCGCCACCACCCCTGTTTTTACAGATGAGGAATCTGAGAATCTCTAAAGTAAAAAGATTTTTCTAACATCAGAGATCAGCTACTTGGTTGCTAAGTTAGGTCTAGAACCCAAGGTTTTTGTTTCAAAGCCCATACCCTTCCCCTGTTGCTTGTTCCCGGCCATCCACGGCGCACCCTGCAGTATTAGACACATTAATTTAACCTTACGGTAAGATGAGCCAAGCCTTTTTTCACAATGATCACTCTTAGGCCAGTGTCCATTTACTAGTTTCTTCAGTATTTTATGTGTCTTGTGATGTAGAAAGGCTAAAAGGCTTAGTCCTTAGTGGCCCTGGGAACAGCGTCTGTTTGGAAATGTGCTATATAGCAACAAAGCTTAATTTCATAAACCGTCTGATAAGACGTTTTGTAGGAGAACAAACGTGGCCAGAGTCCCGAAGAGTGGTATGTGCAAGAGTCTGCTCTTGGGCAAGAGTTTGAGAAATGGAGTGGGAATTGCAAGAGGGCAGCCCTGGCATTGTGTCCAAATGGCTTTCCTCTCTGGTCACAAGCAATTCCTCCACGCCTAGGCCCTCAGTTTCCTCCCGGTTCTCCGGAGAGAGATTCTTCTGGGCAGTGGGGAAAGGGTCTCTGCAGAAGCTGCCGCCTTGGCCATTCTTTCCAAGGTCAGGATAACCATTTGAGGGGGGCCTTCCCTTCCCCTCATCCCTGCAGGTCTTCAAGCAGTGGTGTCAGGGAAGCAGCAGGGAGATGAGGGATTGCATTGCGTAAGCCCCTGATCGATATCTCTCAGGTCTTTGTAACTCCAAGATCCTATGACAAAATCTTAGGAAGCAGATAAGTAGCTAATCTTGGACAATGGGAGGGGAAAGTGTGAAGCAACCGACAGGTCCTTGATGTCCAGCCAGATGTCCTCACACAGGGACATTATTAACTGGATGCCTTCACAACGCCTCAGACACATAGGATTTGGCTTTCACATTGCTGATGTCTCTGATTTTCCATTTGGAGTTGACGGAAAAACAACTGAAGAGAGACGTGAATGGAATGTTGCTGGTTCCTAGGGCAGCCAGGGAAGAAAAAAGCCGAGCCCCCTGTGTTCCAAGTTCGATTCTGCCCGTGGCTGAAGACGGAATCAAAATGTTGCATTTCTTTTTTTGCTGGAAATAAAATGCTCCAAGACGGCATAGTGTGCAAAGCGTGTCTCAGATGCCAGCAGCTTCCAGACCCCTCGAAAGCCACCCTGAAGCAGGTTCCTTTAGAGTAAGCCTGGGGTTCCCAGCTTCTGTAGTTTACACACAGGTGAAAAACGGGGCAGACAGATTCCGTGTCCCTGGCTGTGTTCATTCACTCTTCGACAACATAGAAAATTCAAACTTTTTTTTTTCAGAGATGGGCTTTCGCTTTGTCGCCCAGGCTGGAGTGCAGTGGCGCGATCATAGCTCACTGCAGCCTTGAACTCCTGGGCTCAAGCGATCCTCCTGCCTCAGCCTCCTGAGTATCTGGGACGATAGGCACGTGCCACCATGCCCAGCTAAAACATGCAAACTCTGAACTAAAAGCTTTCACGTGTGGGTCAGTTCTATTGAAAATAATCCATTTTTGGAGGACAAGCCAGTTTACAGGCATTGCTCCCTGAATCCTCATCACGACCACGCTAGAGGTAGATTCCATCTGCTCTTCTTTACAGATGAAGAAGTAGTCTGAGAGGTCATTTCCCAGGGAGGAGCAGTCCCGGGGATGTGGCGGGGTCTGACGAAGACTGTTCTACTAGCTCAGCAAGAGGGCACAGTGGCTGTCACCAGAGCTACACATTAGAATCATCCGAGGTGCTTCTCAGACACCCCGGGCCGGGAGCCCCGCCCAGCCCAATTAAGTTAGGAGCCCTCAGCTGGGGCCGGTGCCTGGGCCTGCACATGCGGGTGTTTTTAAAGCTTCTGAATGATTCCAAGGTGCATCCGGGACGAGAACCACTGTTAGAAGACCTTCCAGTCCCAGACTTGGTAGAGCTTGACAAGAATTCCTTATGAAGAATGGAGAAGGAAATCCCCTGGGAGGAGGAATGTGCCAAAACTGGGCACTAGATGAAGGCTTAGTTGGGTCTCTGAAGCATTTTTTGGTGGATGAGAGTGGCCGCCATGTGCGGTGGAATGAGGTTCCCTATGGACTGTGGCCGAGGCACAGCTCTGTCTGGGCTGCGGATGCCAGGGAGAGAAATCTCTGAAGGCAGGAGGTCCCCTCTGCGTAGTGTGGCCGTGTGGCTGCCTGTGGAGGGCCTGGACGGCTTCAAGGTCCGGTGTGAACTTGGAGCTGCCGAGTGATGGTGAGTGGGGTCGTCTTTCCTGCGGATGCTTTCATTGCTCTCGTCAGCACTGGCGCTGGGAATGAATGAAACGCATCCTTACCCCTGCCCCTCCCAGCCTGAGCTAAGGCTTCCCTGAATATCCGCCTCTCGCAAGAACCTGTGCGGTTGTGTCTGCCACCCTTTGGTGCCAACAAAGAAACAAAGTCACTGTCCTCAGATTCTGCTGCCCTCCCTTGGAAGCCTGACTTACTGGGGCAGAAAACCTACCTATTGTGGCTGCTGTAGGGTTAAATGCAGTAATGCATATGCATACCAAGCCGGGGCCTGGCACTGGCTAAGCACCCCATACATGGTGACAGAAGCGACAGGAACAAGGAGGAAGAGGAGACTGTTTACTTTCCCGGTTCCCTTCTCCATTTTGGTGCCCTGCCCCTCCTGACAACCCCAGGGTCTCGATGCCAGGTTCTTAGGATGCACCGGAAAGCACTGAATCCAGGGCCGCTCCCACTGAGGTGTCCGTCGCGAGCACCGGCACCCCAGCCCAGACCTTTCCAGATCACTCCCTTCACTCCCAGCTCAACTGGGCTGGCCCATTCTTGGCCAGAGGAAAGTGTGTACAGAGGTATCTGCTCCTCCTACCAGCACGCCTGGCCAGGGCAGAGCTGCCTTTGCATCTGGTTCCAGCATTTAGTGGCTTTACAACCTTGGGAGGCTACTTGGTCCCCTGAGTTTAGCTCCATCTCTTTTTTTTTTTTTTTTGAGACAGAGTCTCACTCTTTTGCCCGGGCTATAGTGAGTGCCATGGCGTCAGCCTAGCTCACAGCAACCTCACACTCCGGGCTCAAGCAATCCTTCTGCCTCAGCCTCCCGAGTAGCTGGGACTACAGGCATGCGCCACCATGCCCGGCTAATTTTTTCTATATTTTTAGTTGTCCGATTAATTTCTTTCTATTTTTAGTAGAGACGGGGTCTCGCTCTTGCTCAGGCTGGTTTTGAACTCCTGAGCTCAAACAATCCGCCCGCCTCGGCCTCCCAGAGAGCTAGGATTACAGGCGTGAGCCACCGTGCCCGGCCTTAGCTCCATCTCTTGCATAGCAGGGATATAACACCCACCCTTCACAGGGTTGTACTGAGCCACCCCCTAGTATGTTACCCCTCGAAGGCGACACATCACCCCAACCCAGACGCAACACTTACATCTTCAGAGTCCCAGGATGAACAGAAGGCTGGGGCCGCCAGGTCTATTTTAAGCAAAAACACTCTTATCAAAATTCCCAAAATTGAGTTCTGTCATCAGTCCCCCACCTCCTCCCCACAAAGCTCCCACCACCAACCCTAGCTTGTCCTCACTTCCACGTCAGAGCACATCCTTTCTCCAGGTGTAAAGTAGGATCCATCATCATTTGCTCCCAGACCCCGGGAGTGTTGTATAACTGAATTTATTTAAATGAAGATCCCATTGTACCGTGCCAGTTCGTGTGTCTTCGTAATGACCAAACAGGACATGAGGTTAAGATGAAATTTTTCTAACTGAAAATCAGTAGAACTTTTCAAACTTCATGTTAAAATTCTGCTTTGCAAAAGCGGCTAATGTTGCATTAAATCTACACCCTGTATAGCCAATTCAAATGCCTCCCCTTTAGTGCCAGCTCCCTTTATGGGTGACCTACGAATTTTGGAGGCTCCCCTATAATAAGGGCCATTTTCCTTATGGAGTCGGCCAATGCTGGCAGTGGAGAGGAGAGGCTAAGGGTCAGCTATCCTCCAGCGCCTCACTGTGAGATTTAATCCCCACTGTCTGGTCCTTTGGGAAACTAAGAGACACTGCCCTCGTATACCATGGAGACAGGGCTTGAGGGATTTCATCCCAAGGGACCATGAAATGCCAAGTGTGCCCGAGCTCTTGTGTTTCTGTGGAGGTAGAGGAGGGGAGATTTGCAGACAGAAGCAAAGCAAAGCTGGAGCATCTTGGGACATCCTTAGGCCTAAGCCAGTTGTGATGGAGTAAGGCAGCCACTGTGAACTTGTAAAGGGGAGATTTGCCCAAGCACAGAACTAGAAAATTGCAGAGCTGAGCCTGCCCTCACCTGAGCCTTGGTCTTATGGATTTGTCTGGCCAATTGAATTCGTGAACAACTAAAATGCCTTTTCTTTAATTTATTAAAAAACAAAGGGAAGTAAATACACCACTATTGTTATGAGGGGCCAACTTAGGTGTTTGGCAGAGCAGTGCAGTCACAGACCATGGGAGTCAGATCAGTTGTGACTGGATTTCTTGGTGGACTGGGGGTGAGGTGTGAGGGAGGAAATGCAAGCATGGTGCCAAAACGGCTGGCCTAGGCAACCCAGAACAGGTAGTCGCCCCTGCATGAGATGAGAAGACTGTGGGTGGAGCAGATTGAAGGGGAGACTAGCAGCTTGGTTTTGATCATGATAATTCCTAGATGCATCCTCAGCTTTTGCTGGTGCCCCTCTGTTTGTAAAGTGTCTAGCCCTGCACAGGTGGTGCTCAGTAAGTAACGGCTACTATTTTCATCATCATCATCATTGCTACTGCTCCTATGCCACCTCGCCTCCTGCGGGGATTAGGACTTTAGACAAAGTTAAACAGATTCCACCAACCCCCTCCTCATTTTCACCATAGTGATTGGCTATCTCTCCTCATGAATATGATCAGAGAAGCAAGGGGGCTCCCTTCCCAGGGGATCTCAAGCCCAGACTGAGCTGCAGCTGACCATCTGGAAGTTTCCTTATGTCAGGACCCTTGTGTAAGAGGGAGCTGACTCACACCAAGGTCACACTGCAGCTCTGAGCTTCAATTCAAAGCCCCCAGCAGAAGTGTCATTAAGGACCCCTTTGCTCTCCGTGAACCACAAACACATTCATGTTCTTCACAGAGATGGAGCTATGACCACAGCAGGGGGTACAGTCACATGGCCAGGCCCTCCACATTTGAAGATAAGGAAACCAAGACTAAATTATGGGAAGAGACTTGCCCAACATCACATAACCAGTTAGTGATGGATCTAAGATTAGAGGTTGCTGTGGTTTGAATGTGTCCCCCGAAGTTCATTGTGTTGGAAATGTAATCCCCAATGCAACAGCGTTGGGAAATTGGACCTAATAAGAGGTGATTAGGTCACAAGGGCTCTGCCCTCATGGATGGATTAATCTTATCTCAAGAGTGGATCAGTTATTTTGAGAGTGTTTTGTTATAAAAGTGAGTCCAGCCCCCTCTCGCTCACTCTCTCACTCTCTCACTCTTGCCCTTCCACCTCTGCCATGGGACGACACAGCAAGAATGCCCTCACCAGAGGCTGGGATGTACTTCCCAGCCTCCAGAACTGTGAAAAATAAATTTCTCTTCTTTGTAAATTACCCAGTCTGTGGTATTCTGTTATAGCAACACAAAATAGACTAAGACAGATGTAGAATTTATAACGTCCAATCTACACTCCCACACAGCTGTTTTCATTCGGGGCTGAATCATTTGCTATAAGTTTCTGTGTTTCTGGGTGAAATTTTGTTGTTGTTGCTGTTTTATGAGCATGTTATAAGCTCTTTGAGGGTAGGGAATTCCATTCAGGTCAATGTTTGCTGACCTTTGATTTTGTGCAAAATGCTTTCTTGGCCCTGTCCCTACTGCCTCAGAAGGATAGATATTGTGGTCTCCACCATGAAGAATTTATCCGGTGTTCATCCCTATGCCCTGCCCCAAGGATGCTTAGGAGAATTTCACATAGGAGTATACCCAGCCATCTCCTTGGATGCCACCTTCCTTGCTACCACCACCCCCTCATACACACACAGAAATGTACACATACCCCAGATGTTCCAAGGCAAAAGAATCACCTTCACATCATTTTTCTTACTATTTTAGACAAGAGAAAGATGTTCATTGCATAAAAGACTAGGAGATAAAGACCATAAAGATTGTGTTAAGTTCCAGTTCCAGTAATGGTAGAGTAGCTTGTATTGAACTAACTGCCTGGCAGATAACAATGAGAAACTCTTAACAAACTTATTTAAAAAAAAAAAAAAACAACAAAAAAAAACCAGACTATTTGGAGGCATTGGAGAGTGGCCAAAACTGGAGGGTATTCAACCTTTGAAAGAAGGGTACTATACTGAGAGTCACATTTATTTAATTTGTTGCCTGAAGGCAGCCTCCATTCTACATGACATAGGGAGGCTAAACTCAAGCAGAAAGCCACAGAAATGTGGCTGACAGAGTGCCTAGAAATTGAGGAGGAAATCCAGGAAAAGAGAGAACTATATAGTTGGGGAGCCCCAAAATCTACATATGAATTTCCCTCAAATTCTTGCCTGGCCCCTGACCTGTCAATATGTGGGGAGACCCCCAAGGAGCTGCAGAAAGCAGTAGTTGGAAAGCTGAAAGAGGAGAGCAGATATTTCAGCTGCTGCTACCACAAAAAAAAAAAAAAAAATAGAGTTTAGAGTTTGATTCCCATCAAGTTAGCTGCCTTCTTGAAAAAAAAAAAAACTATAATTTCCAAAGGAATGTAAAATCCAGTGTCTATGGCATTTAAAACACAATGTCTAGTGTACAATTTTAAAAATGACTGGACATGAAAAGAAGTAGAAAAATGATCCTAGTCAAAAGAAAAACAATCAAAAGAAACTGACCCCAATATGACTCAAATGTTGGCATTAGCGGACATGGACTTTAAGGCAACTTTTTATAAATATGTTCAAGGACTTAAAGGACAAGATGGTCATAATGAATTAAAAAATAGAGAAGCTGAGAAGAGAAATAGAAATGTTTTAAAAAAGAATCAAATTCTAGAACTGAAAAGTATATTTGAAATGAAAATTTTCTAAATGGGCTCGACAGCAGATTAGAGAGAGTGAAGAAAGCTCAGTAAACTTGAAAATAGATCAGTAGAGAGCATTCAATTTGAAGAAAAGAAAACATATATATTTTTGAAGATGAAGAGAATCTCCATAATTTCTAGAGCAATAACATGAGGTTTCTAACATATGCATAATTAGAATCCCAGAAGGACAGGAGAGAGAATGAGGAAGAAAAAATTTTGAAGAAATAATGGCTGAAATTTTACCAAATTTGGTGAAAACCATGAACTTACAGATCAAAGAAGTTTAGTGAATCCCAAGCAAAATAAATACTACAAAGAAAACCACACCACAGGACATCACAAACTATTGAAAACCAGATATAAAGAGAAATCTTGAAAGCCACCAGAGGAAAAAAGACATAGCCAAAGGAACAATGTTAAGAATGAATGCTAACTTCTAATCATCTATGAAGTTCTGAAAAGAAAAAATGTCAGCCTCCTTTCAATTGCTTCAGAAAGCATCTTTTAACCCCTGTTCCCCTCCCTATATGTCTGACTGCTTCGGCAGGGTGGCTCGGAGTGCACTGGATATGTGCGTGTTTGTGTATTTAGTTCTATGCAATTTTATCACATGTATGTGTATATTTTGTTTTGTTTTTACTAATAGATGTTTGTTAGGCATAGTTTTGTGCTGAAGAATTTATAATCTGGTTAAGAAGACCAAGGAAACACATAGAAAAAGTTAAAATATATGTTTAGGGGATTGTTTTCTTTTTTTCCATTTGTTTACTTTTTTATTAAGGTATAATTTACATGCGGTAAGGAGCACAAATTTTAAGTGAACAGCTTGATCAATTTTTACGTATGTATTAATATATACCTACGTACTCATCACCAGATTAAAATGTAAAGCATTTCCATCGCCCTGGCAGGTTCTCTGGTGTGTCTTCCCAGTCAGTACCCACCACCAGCAGTAACCACTCATCTGACTTCTATAGTATCACAGAGTTAATTTTACCTGTTCTTTACACTTCATATAAATGGTATCATACCATACGTGCTCTAGTGCCTGGTTTCTTTTGTTCAACATAACATCTGTGAGTTTTAGCTATGTTATTGTTTGTATTTGTAATTCCTTCCTTTTTATTTTTGTGTGGTATTCCCTTGTATAAATATCCACTCACCCACTGATGGATATTTGGGTTGTTTCCAGTTTGGAGCTATTATGAACATAGCTGCTGTGAATATTATTGTATGTGTCTTTTGGTGAGCACATGCAATCATTTCCCCTGGACGTGGACCAGATTTAGAAATACCAAGACATAGGACAGACAAGCATGTTTAGCTTTAGCAGATATCGCTAAACAATTTTCCAAAGTGGTTGAACCAGTTGACACTCCTGTCAACAATGTATGTGAATTCCCATTGCTTCACATCCTTGTCAACACATGGTAGTGTCAGTTTTTAAGGTTAAGCTATTCTGGTGGATTTGTCGCTTTTTAAGGTTAAGCTATTCTGGTGGATTTGTAGTGTTAGCTCCTCGTGGTTTTAATTTACATTCCGCTGGTGAGTAATGATGTACATGTTGTGTCGTCCAGCACCTGGCACAAACTGGGGTATATAGCAGGTACTCCATGTTTGTTGGATTAGATTGAATCAGCTCACTTCCTGCCCAGCTCTTCACCAGCCTCCATGCCATCTCAATTTTGCAGAAAGACCATGGGACAGACTTTTCCAGAAGTCAGAATGGGATATACCTGTCCCCACCTTAAGGCTCTGCCTTTCAAATGGGGACATTATGTCTACACCTCTATTCCATTATGTCCATGTCTTTATTCCACCTAGAATTGTGCAGTCTTAGAATTCTTCACAACTTTCCCTATACAGTGAGATCACTCACTCAGGATTACCCCTGTAATTTGGCTCCAAGAAGGAGAGTGGCTATCCAAGGCCATTAAAGATGGTAGCACAACTATGATGAGAACTCAGGTCACCTGGCTGAATCTAAACCCACAGCTGATCTCCTGCAATACAGAGTCCAAAGCAAGCTGCATTTTGATGCCTTCATTAGCTCTGGGCCCATCGTGTTTTAGGACAGTAGCCTGTTGCCAGGTTGGCAGATATGTGGAAAGCCTTTGCCTGGGGCCTTGGATGGGAAGGACTGCTATTCATCCCCACCTAGATATTAATCACTTTGCAAACTGCCAGCCCGCTGCCAGCTGCATTCCTTGACGGCCCATGTTTTAATAAGGCATGAGCACTCCTGGCAGGCCGGAATACAATGTGTGGATTCACCAGACAGGATTACAGAAGGGGCTTTTCTTTGCTGCACTGGGGCTGGGGGTTTATGTGCATTTCTGCTTCGACACAGCATCTCCAAGGAGGTTTTCACTTTCTAAGAAGGATGCTACCCACTGAGCTATTCAGAGTGAGTAAATGAGAAAATGGGTTAATAAAATACATGCTAGAGAAAAAGAAAATAAGATTAGGGGCTGATGTTTGGGCTGAGTGCTTCTCTGAGCCCCAAGAAAAATAGAACAAGATGATTATTTTTTTTCTTTTCGGCCCAAAGGACATCATGCCCTGAACATCACCACTAATCCAATTTTCCTGTTCTAACAAGTATTTTATCAACTATTTTATCAAGTATTTTTAAAAGTTCAATTCTTATACTGACTAGCTACTAGTTCCACTTTATAAATATATTTTCAATTTCTTTGGCAGAACCTGACTACACAATGCTTATTTGTCCTGACCTGGGGGTAGGGGTGTGTTCAATGTCATGTTTCTACAATAAACACAATTTGGGGGTTTCTCGCTTTCACTGACCCAAGCACCTATGAGTTCTTGCTTAAGCAGATACATTGGGGCCTGATCAGGAGTCCCCGGGGTAGCGTGGGTGTTAGAAGTCAGCAGCTAGTCCTGAATGCCTGGCCCTTTCCCAGGCTGATTAGAGTTGACCTTGTTTGGTGAACAGACAATAATAATTTTTCTCCTTAACCAAAGGAGGGGGAAGGGAAGACACAGGGAAGCTAAGAACTGAGAGTTTCGTCAGTTAAGACTCTTTCCCAAACTTTCAAGCTGAAAAGGTTTTTGAAGAGTTTCAAGTATGTTTTTGCAAGACATTAAAAAAAGAAGAAGAAAGGTTAAATATAAAAATTGAAGTTTGGCAGGCAGTATTCCCTGAACTCAATGCATTGCTTGTGGTATTTTGAAAAAAGAAAAGAATTTTGCTTTGAAAATGTCATACTCCAAAGAAGTTTTTGGAAGTTATTTCTAGGGGAGTTGACTCCTATTTAGTTGAATGGATGATTTGACTGTTCCTTTAAAGAGATTTCAAACTGTTCCAGACAGTCTCTCTTTTTTTGAACAACAGAAGACCTACCCTACACAACAGTCCCAGTAAAACAGGATAGGAGGGAAGACATTTGCATTTCAGTGGAGAAATAGTAATTACAAAAATGTTAAGATGTTAAGCCTCCTGCCGGATAACCTTCTCCAAAGGCATGGAAACAGGGTGCCACTCAGCAGCTCCCAGAAAACTCCCCGGAAATCAGGCCATCGGGTGACTGTCAGAAGCCCCACAAAGGGGAGGAACTTCAGGGAAGAGTTGCCACTGTGCCATCAGCGTGGCTGTTTTAGAAAAAGAACTCTGCAACTCTTTATTCTTCCACCTCAAATAGCCCAACTTCCTCCTTCCCTTTGGGAGGTGCTTGGAGCAGAGTGGCTGTGCTGCCACGTATCCGACTTGTTTCCCGCACGCCAAGGGACAGGCAAGGCATCAAGGCCTCAGTGCTTTGGCAGTTCTCATAAGGAGCCTGCCAGAAATGGATGGCACCAACGGTGGCGAGGCACTCAGGAGGGAGGGGACGGGCTTTTGATAGGGGGACAAAGCATCTGCGTGCCAAGAGAGATGATGCTGCAGCTCATGATCATGACAGACGGTGAGAACATGTATTTCCACTCTTTAGCAGCAGCGTGTTTGTGCAGAGTGATGGCAATTGCCTCTTCTTTTCCTCGCGGGCCGTAATACTGAGAGCGCTTTTGCTGAAGGAGACTTTGGAGATGATCGAGGCCCCTCCCTCACTCCACTGCAGAAGAAACCATTGAAAGAGAATTTAAACAGCTTGGCCAAGGTCGCCCAGCTAGCCAGGGATGAGTATGGCTGCGCCGCCCAGGTGACTGTGACACAAGAAGAGCACTAGGACGATGTGTCACTGAAGTGCCCCTCGCTCTGCGGTGGCAGGGCTTCAGTCCTTAGCGCAGTGCCCAACACGCAGTGTGTGTTCAACGACTGTTAGTGGAAACAAGTGAATGTACAGCCTCCTCAGAGCCACACAGTGCCTCCTGCACAGCCACGTCTCCCAGGACCAAAGACCACGGCAAATGCGTGAAGTGCGTGGGCTGCAGCAAAGATCACTGTAAAGTGAATCCTGTTTTCCCCTTCACGTCTACTGCAAGATTGGAGTGACTGTCCTGGTGGGCGAGGGAAACCTCTCGGATCGGTTAGTTCGGTCTACCGGAGCACACATTAAGGCCGTGGTTTTGCGCCCCTCTTGGCACATCCCATGTTCCATGTGCCACCGTTAGGGAGCATGCCCTAGTCAGCCATTTGACATTTGTGACGGGTCATGAAGCTCGGACAATACAGCTGGCACAGATGGAGGCCGAGTCATCCGACCGCTGGACAAGCAGAGCCACTCCTTGGGGTCGGCTTCCTGTGGGAAGGAAGGTCTGTGGCATTTTGGATGTGCTCCGTCGCCCAGGCATGGCATTGCCAGCGATTTGAAAACCTGACAGCATAGGACTCTTCCTAAGTGGAAATGTCTCCTTCACCTTGATCTCCTCTGTTGATTCTCCGGTCAAGGACCCTCCTACTGTGAACTTCCTTCCTTCTCTTCTTCCTTTGGGCTGACAGCTGGCAATGTCTAATAGAATCGGGTTGCATTTCCACGCTTTACCAGTAGGTGCCCCCGTTCAACACATCATGGACTTCAACTTGTACCTGAAGCTTGCTGTTTCTGTTCAATAAAACTAATCAACATTCAGTTTTAACAATCCTAGAAGATTATGCTTTTGTAAAGCAAAGGCTACTGTAGTCCTCATTCTCCCACCTTTCCCTGACCAACAGCAATTCTTTAATGATCCGTAACATCAACCACCACCACACGTCAGTGCCTGTCGTGTTCCTGGCAGTGTGCTGGAACCTGAGTGCACAAAGTGAGCTGCAGTTCTTACCCTCAAAAAGCTTACAGTCTTGGAGGCTAAATGAAATGCATTCGTACATTGGATTGGATTGGATTGGATTGTCCGCACAGAAGAGAAATAATAATGAGTGTACCGAATGCCTACAGTGTGCCAAAGACAGCACGCCACCTCGAATAATCCCAACAGTTCCATGAGACAGGAGTTCTTCTCCCATCTTACAGGCTAGGAAATTGAGGCGTGGATGGATTGGGTGACTTGTCCCAGGAAGTTGTCCTCAGCCAACATGTGGCCAAGTGAGGTACAGACTCAGGCTACCCCTGGGTGGTAGTGTGACTTACAGGGGACAGGCGGGGGGATCTTAAGTTCGGCCTTCCACCAGAGTGGAAAGCGTCCTGGAGTACCCCTGCTCCCAGCAGAATGGTCTCCCACCCTCACACACTCAAGCGCACCCCACCCGCCTCCCACGCGAGACTGGAAGGGAAGCGGTTCATCCTTTGAGTGCTGACCTGGGGTCTGTTTCTGCTTTGAGGCCAGGGACTGGTGGCAGCTTATTAAAAAGAATATCCCTGGCTTTGGGCCCTCTCCTGCCTCCAGCAAAGCCACCTTTAATAGGAGCCTGTTCCTGACACCTACTCTCATCACACATGAAGCCTTCCTCTCTGAAAACAACATGAAAGGAAAGCCTTTTACTTGCTTCCTAAAGTAAGACTTCTCTCTGTGGCTGCAGCTTCTTTTGGAGAAGCCTCTGGGTAAATTGGGGTTTAGCTTCACTTGGCAATTAACATCCATTTTCTCTTGCTGCAGAAATGTTTGTCACATCGACCAACCAACCAACAAAAACCCCCAAGATGTAAAGGGGAAATATTGGTATACCCCAAAGGGAAACACGGATAAGCAATGCTCAGGAATGGAGCCAGTCCCGGTCCCCAGCTCCCCCAAAGCCGTCACGCTTGCCCAGCGGGACTCCCGGGGCCTCAGTGCCAGCCTAGAGCCCTCTCCCTGGCCGTCTTTAATGCTCAGCGTAATTACATATCAGAAGCCAGGATGAGACTTTCCCAAAACCAATAATTAAAAGTAGACTTCATTTCGTATCTTCCTTTTGTGTGGAGAGAAACATTTTCAAAAATATTTTAGAATAACCCAGGGCATTTAAATCTCTAAAAAAAAAAAAAAAAAAACCCGGGCCCTCCATAACAGTTTCTTTCCCCTCCTACTGGAAACATCCCCAACCATGTTACTTTCCAGTGTGCAAAGATTAGAAAACCACTAGAAAATGGAAAATCCTGAAGTGAGGAGAGATTACAATTATTCCTAATGTGGGCCGATCTAGGCTTACCATGCTTCTTAAATCTTTTATTTCTTCACAGTGGAAATGTTTAAGCAGTTGTAGTTCGGGCAGAAAAGCAAAGGAATCCCTCCAGTTCAAGTAGAAGTTCCTCCAGGGTCGGCATGAACCATATTATACAGCAGCTTTTATGTATCTAGAATAATTACGCTTGATTTGAAGAAGTTTGTTTTTTGTTCGCTTTAGCATTGGCTTTAATCGGGACCAGATGCATCATCGTAGCATCCTGGACGGCCCAGCACCTTTCATTCACATGTGAATGTGTGTGTGTACATGTGTGCATCGTGTGCATATATGCATAGTGCATATATCATCACATGTGCATAATTGCTGCCAGGGACATCTACCACCCGACAGCCCAAGCCAGCCTACATTTCTGTGACTTCTCATTGGCTGGGCTGGGGTCACGTGCCCCTCTCAACTGAGAAGTCACCACTCGTGCGCACGTTCTAACCCTCATCCCTCAAAACAGAACGGTCCGAGCCCCATGGCTCATTTTGAGTGACATGCCCACATCTGTGACCCCTCTGGTTCCTTTAAATCCAAGCAATGGAAGAGTGACCTAAAAGAAATGAGGGCCGAGTCTTTAAAGGATTACTCTCTCTGAGAAAAAGTTCACTCCCTGGGAGAAAAGAGCCCTAGGCCTTTGGAGAAAGTATGAGAAACATTTTGATCTTTTCACATAAACCACTCTACTTTTCAAAACCTGCTGCCCTTTTTTTAAATTTCTTTTTTCCCGTAGCGCTAGCTGAGTGTGTGTATAAATAAGAGAGAAGAAATAAAAACCCAAGTCAGGGGCATTTTGAAATAAAAACCCCATAGGCTCATTTCAAATCGAATCGTAAGCATCCAAGTTGGGGTCTCAAAGCAGTTTGTCCTTCTTCCCGGCGCTGGCAGGAGGGCCCGACTCAAGTTATGCCCAGGAACACGAGAATGTGCAGCCACTGCTTCCTGTCTGAACGGACTCGAGCAGTTACCGGCCGCCTGCCCTAAACTTGGAGCAGCAGGAAGCCCAGGCTCCAGAACTCAGGCCAAGAGGACCAGCTCCACTCTGGGTTCAGAGTCCCCACACCCAGCGGGCAGAGGGCAGACCCGTCTGTCCGCCCCGTCCCAGGCTTGCTCACCCACTGGGGCTTCCAACCCCCAGCCCCATGACACATTGCAGGAGGAGACACAGACTTTGTGGTTGAAAACACTGTCAGGGCCTAGCAGATGGAGAAGAGAGCTTTCCAGATGTTGCACACAATAAAGGGAGTTTTTATTTCATTATTTCTTTTTTTAATGAGGAGTGGGGGAGTTGTAGCAGGGGCAGAATGTGAGCTTTCGGATCCTGGGTTGGCGGTGCGTGTGCACGTGTGTGTCGGGCAGAGGCGTGGGCAGCACAGCGGAGGGGCAGATGCGGCCGCGTCACATCTAAAGCCAGGCTGAGGCCGCTCCTGTCACCGCAGAAGGCTCCTGCTCATTCCAGCGCGACTGGGAAACTGCAGAGACAGGCTCTTCCCCTCTGTGTTTTCATCCTCTCTGTGTAGACAAGCATTCCAAATGGGATTAAATGAAAAGGAGAAATGAAACACACGTTGCCAAAGTTAGTTAGCACACACACACATCAGGGTTTTTTTCTTCTTTTTCTCCTCTCTCCCTCTCTCTCTCCTTCTCTCTCTCTCTTTAAACATGGGAGGCAAGCAGCAAGCATAATGATCCTGAAAGAGTTGCTACCTCCAGGAACCCAGAAAGACTTTTGCAAAAAAAGAAAAAGTTGTGATGTTTTTTCCTCCTGGTGGCGAGTATCGTGTGAGGCTGACTTTCCTCTTTGATGGGAGAAGCCGGGATGAAATTTCCCCTCTCTCCCCGACAGCCCCTTTGGGGGACAGATCTTTTTAACAAGCCATTTCCTGGCACATGAATAGTTGGTCCCCTTCCCCCTTTAACAGTGTCATGCACCATGTCAGACATCAAAGCTCTAATTAAACCCATTCTTTAATTGTGTCTTTTTGCTTCATTACTTTCTCTTCCCCTTTAATGAGGGCTGCACCTCTCTGATCGCCCCCAAATTATCGCTTTCTCTTTATTTTCCAGAGGATTTGAAAATTGCTCACTGGGTTGTTGTTATTGGGTCCCCCTTCCCTTCCTTTTTTCCTTCTTGAAGTTGGGGAGACAGGGCCTTCTCTGCCCCATCCCCCACCCACCCAGAATCAGCCACCAGTTAAAGGGATATTCACACCTTTTCCCCTCCCGGCTCTTCTATTCTTATGAAGTTTCCATTGATGATTGTCCTTGATGATTGAAATTCCTTGGTCCAGTCATAGATAAAAGGATAATGACTTCAAAGGGAAGAGTTAGGAGTTTAACCCCAAGCTAAGAGAGTGGACAACTAGGTAATTGAGGGTAATAACCCATCACAGACTTGCTTTCAAAGGAGCGCCAAGCCGAACTCTCAGGTGGCTTTAATTTTATTAACATTTGTAGCTGCTGACTTGAGAAGTCTGGAGTCATTACGAGCTTCAAAGCTCCAGGTAACACTCCACCCGGCCCGGCCGGGAATCTGACATCAATTTGGGCCTGAGCGCTCCCCTCATGCGGATGGCAGCTATTGCTGGTAACCCCAAACTTCTCTGCCAAACCACAGACCCCAGAAGCTCTGAGGAGGTGAGATCAAAGGTCTCGCTCGGCCCCAGCCCTTTGCGCTGGCAATCAAGAATTCAAATCCAGTGGAGACACCGGAAAGCCCGAGGTCTGGGAGGGAAGGAAAGCCTGCCTTTCTTGGTGTCAGTGGACCTAGGTCTCCACTGCTGCTCCCAGGGCAGGCTGCGACTCCCCGGGGTCCAGGAAGCCCAAATCTAACCTGCGCTGGCCTAGGGGGCAGGCAGTGAATGGGAGGAGGGCTCGAACCGAACTGCAGGGGCCTCCCCTTCCACCCCAACCTGTCTCAGCCCATACTGGAAGGTGCCGTTGGCCCATCAGAGAGAAGCAGTCCTGGTGACTGGGCCAACATCTTTATTTTAAGACTGAAAACATAGCATTTCAAAAGGTGAGGTGACTAGTGGGGAAATCACCAGCAAATTGGTAGCTGCAGAACCCGGACCAGAGGCAGAGCTCTGACTCCCGCCTCTAACCATGGACCTGGGGGAGAAAGGAGAAGGACGGCATTAAACCAGGAAATCGCCCCCAGGAGAGCCAGCACCTTTCCAAGGCCTCCCAGTCGCCTTGCTGCTGGGCGCATCTACGCGTCACCCTCGGTACATTCCAGAGCCAGAGGGAGCCTCCTCTTGTTCACTGTGGCCCCTTTGGACCCATCCCCTGATTTATTGCACTGATTGCCCAGCTCCGGGTCTCCTTTCCCCAGGGCTGGGGGGAGCTTGATGGCCTTCCAGGTCACTGGAATTGCAAGGCCTTCCTGGTGCTTGGCTTCGGGCTGTCCTTTTGGCCGTTAGAAGTTTAACAAAAGGCCTTTGAAATGGATCGACGGTTGAACAGCTGCCAGGGCAGCTATCGCCTCTCTCTGCAGACTGCAGGGCAGGGCCCTCTGACCACATTCCTCAGCCTGTCCAGTGGGACAGCTGGGGGCTGGGGAGATGACTAGACTATCGTGCCAAAGCCTCATCAGCCCTCTCCTGGGCTTCTGCAGAGAGCCACCCATGTCCTCAGAGGACCAGGAAATGCACCTCGGCCCACCAGGGTGGCACTGTGCTCTGCACAGTGTGACTCTGTAAATGTCCCCTGAGTGCGTGCACAGTTGCAAGTGCCCTGCCCAACTCAGGGGAGTGTGGGTCACCAGTGGGCCTGACTTCGGCCCCAGCCATCTGCGGCGCTTACTCCATTCCGTGCAGAAGTATGAATGACTATAAATGACTGCTACCCTAGAGAAAAGGATTGCGGCATCTCAAGCCGCAGCCTGGACTCTGGAGTGGAAATGCAAGAATCGAGGGTGGGCAGCGGAGAGCCGGGGGCCCCTGAGTCCCTCCCCAGCAGCCAGTCCTTTGCAGAACCCCTGTCTTGGGAAGCGAGATGACGCAGCCCCGCCCTGGGCCCCTTGGTTTCAGCACCTTTTAGCACCTGTGATCTAATCAGCTGGTCAAGCTTCACTTCCAGCCTTTTTTTTCTTTTCCGTTTTTTTAAGCTCAGAAAAGAACCCTTTGACCAACTGTGCCTGGATTACCAGAGAGATCACAGAGAGTGTCCCCTGAAGAAGGACACGTAATGTACAGCTGTGTGTACTCGGGCCAAAATAGACTTTCCTTGATCACATTTAGATTATGCACCCTCCGAATTATGTCAGTGAGCGTGATTCGGTCAGTTCGTTGCCTTTGGTTGGTTCTTGGAAGATCGTGATGAATGTTCAGTGTAGCCTGAGGAAAATGGGGAAAATGGAATGATCCGTTCCACAATCCAATCCAAAATTTTTAGAAAACATCCTCTAATTTAGATATCATGTACTGCGACATGAGCACTGTCACAGAGGGGAGAACTTGGCGGTAACTGAAAACATCCTTCGCGTGGCCTCCCCACCCCGCCCCTGCCCTGGGGAGCTGCGTGGACATGAGCCTCCTGCTCATCTTCTCTTACCCAGAACCCCTGGCAGCAAAGACGTGCCTGAGGTCAGTGTCACAAGGCCTTGGCTCTGGGACAGACCCAGTCCGTATGTGAAACTGGATGCTGGGAACATATCACCAACCTTTGATTTTTATGATGTTGTAACCAGATGTCTTAGTTCAGACACATGTGTGATGTCTTGGAAGGAGCCCAGACTTTGAAGTCAGACAGACATGCGCTCAAGCCCACACTCCACCGTTTACTGACCAGCTTAGCTTGGGCAAGTCCGGAGGCCTCTCAGAGGGGCGCTTTCTCCGGGGCCGTGTGGTGAATCAGGTACCAAGGGCACCTGCGTGTTGGGCACCTGCCTTGCTTGAGGTTTCAGGAGGGTGAAGGGGAATGAATCTCACCCTTAAAGAGCTCATGGTCTAGAGCTATGGGCAGAGGCTCCTTTGCTGCCCAACAGGCTGGGGACTTTGATGTAGACACTGGGCCCAAGGAGAGCCTGGCCACCCTGGAGCGACCCATGGACTCCCTGGCCCTCACTCCCATCCCCACCTCTGGGGCACCAGGGTCCCCATGGTAACATGGCGTCCAAACCTTGACAGAGAAGCTGGCAAATGTTACACGGAGTCTCCTGACAGTTCGGATACTACAGTTATAGTTTTGTATTTTTTCTTGCAATCTTGGGGATTCAAGATGAGTAGGCTTTGTAAATGGGTCTGGCGCACAGATCTGAATGTTTCAGAGGGAGGTGTTCTACCTGTGGGTCTACCAGGGAGGGGATGCAGAGGAGCTGTCAAGGAGGAGGGGGAAAGGGGCGGGGTCCCTCAAGCCACATCATGCACAGCCCTGGTTTTCCAAGAGAAAGATGATGGCTTCTGTACTCCATTGTAGCAAGGAAGAGGTTAACTTTGAAACTAGGTGGCTCTGGAGCCCCGTGAAGGCTGGCCTGGCCCTGGAGGGTGGTGGGCAGGACTCGAAGTTGACATATGGCTGGCTGAGCGTGTCTGGTGGGCCAAGGAGGTGGGGGGCCAGGGAGCTGGCACCGGGCCTGGCTAAAGGCCTGTGGAAGTCTCATTCACTGGCCGACTTTGATCTCTGTTTATCCTCATGTCTGAAGAGTTAACTCAAATGCTCAGTGATTAATTGCGTTTTGGGTGGAGACCGCATGCCTTAGTGATATCTGTGGCTGTAGGGACAGACCAAGGTCTCTGTCAGTGTCTGGCATCCCCGGCCTTGAGGGTCAAAGTTCTAACCCGTGCGCCTTCTCATCCTTTGCAAGGACAGCCACCAACCTGTGGGGGATGTTCTGTTAATGTCACTTCCCTCTCTGCTGGCCCTTGTCTGACGTTTCCCGCCCTTTTGGAAGTGGAGTATATGGTGGACTTACAACAGGCCTTGAACATTCCTAGTCAACTCGCCCAAGCTGGAATCCCATTTTCATCCTTGTACCAATCTTCGAGGTGAGTAGGGCAGGTGGAGCCTTCCTGGTGAGGAGATAAGGGCTCCGAGTCACCACGGATGGGGACTTGGCCTCCCCTACGTTCAGGTAGCCAGTTGGTGGCAGCCCTTGCATGGGCCTGATTCTTGCAGCAGAGCCCCGTGGCAGCCACTGGTGTGGTTCCCGGTTAGCTCGTGAGGTCAGCATGGAGCTGACATTCCTTTCCTTGCCAAGTCCCTTGCCCCTTCCCAGCTGGAAAGAATTTTTCAGAGCCATAAGGTCCCCATGATCCGGGAAAAGGAGCTGATGTGGCAGTCCTGTTTTGGGCTCTCCTCAACATTCTGGATGGGGACCATGCAAGTTTTTCCCAGGCACTAATCCCTGGCTAGTCCCGGCCGAGATTGATGCACGTGGGCACGGGCAGGGCACGGGCAGCCTCACACGGGAGGCGGATGCCCTCAGCGCCCTGCTCTCTGACGCCTTACCCAGCCCGCCCTGTGCACCGGCTTCTTTATGCTTCACTCGCAACTTTTCCTCCTGCATCTCTGGCAGAAACTGCTGGAACCTGCTTTGCCAGCAACTGCAAGAGCAGCAAGTGTCTGCATACCCCGTGTCTCCTCCCAGCCCTTAGCCGGTCACTGCCAGTTGCTGGGGTGAAAATCCTCCAGCTCCTCTTCTCCAAACCGGACAACGGCGAGGGGTGGGCTGAGCGGGTCGAACCACAGTTCCTCTCTGTGGACGTTGCTTGATCTCACGTCCCTCCTTGGCATCCTTCCTTTCCCCGTCCCCTGCCGCGTTCTTACTCCCCCGCAGGCTTTCCCTGAGACTGTATCCTAATAACTCACCTGAATTCCCTCGCGGGTCAGCTTCTGGGGAGCCCAGCCTAAGACAGCTGCTGAAATCCAATGTCAGCATCTAAACAAACACGGTCGCTTAGATTTGTGTGACAAACGCCCGTGGGGTCCTGCTTCCTGAGTCCTACCTCTGGTCGGATCCAGCCCCGACACTCCGCGACAGGGAGCTTTCTAAAACCCAGCTGGGGCTACCGAGCTCCCCGCCGAGCCCGTTTCAGACAACTCGTCTGTAAAGTCAAGGCCGCGTTCCTGGCAGAGCATGTGGTTTCTCTTTGACCTGCCGCGCCAGCCTCCACTCCGGACACCCCGTTGCCTTGCGCGTTCTGTGCCCCCCGGCTCTGCGGGGAGCTGTCCCACTCTCAGGGCTGCTTCTAGCTCCCGAGCCATTGCTCATGCTGTTCCACCTTCCAGGTTGCCCTCCTGGAGCTGGTTCTGCCCCTTCATCTTCTCATCCAGGGGGGCTTAGTGCCCCTCTCGCTCCCTCAGCGCCCTGGCTACATCTCAGTATCAGCCTCACCCTGTTTCTGTGTTGCTCTCTCACAAAATGGGCCCGCGTCTAACCACTGCTGGCAGTGCTCCCAAGCCTAGGCCGGGGCATGCACGTGGCAGGCGCCCACAGATGTTTGTGGTGACACTCCTTGGGGAGCACCATGAAACACAGTGCTATGGACTGAAGTGTGTTCCCCCAAAATTCATATGTTGAAGCCCTAACCCCCAATCTCCAGAGATGGGGCCTTTGGGAGGTAATCAGATTTAGATGAGGTCATGAGGGTGGGGCCCTAGTGATGAGATTAGTGGCCTCATAAGAAGAGATACCAGAGAGCTTGGTCTCTCTCTCCCCGTAAGGACCCAGCCAGAAGGCAGCCCTCTGCAGGCCAGGAAGAGCCCTCACCAGGAACCAAACTGGCTGGTACCTTGACCTTGGACTTCCAGCCTCCAGAACTGTGAGAAGTAAATGTCTGTTGTTTGAAACACTCAGCCTGTGGCATTTTGCTGCGGCAGCCTGAGCTGACTAATACGCATGGGTACAGTAAACCCAAACATACACATTTCTGGGCGAATGTCAAAACTCCTATGCTAGAATCCAGTGTCAAGACCAGCCAAAAGTTTTTGAGTGTTTTTATTTTTAATCATGGGAGAAGAAATTGAGGCCGTTCTGTCCATTACTTTTATCTATGTGTGATGACAATTATATCCATTTGTTTTACAATATCTAATCTAAAAATCAATGGGCTAAGTTGCTAACCCCTAAACCTGACCTTCTGAGTTTCTGGAGAAGGGCTCTGGGTCCTGGATCTGTTGAGACCTCACCAAGGACTCTGATGCAGGGGACAGGTGCAGCCCACAGTGCGGTCTGACACCACTGGACCCGAGAGCTCTAAGGCCAGGTCTAAAACTGCATGCTCTCCTGCCATGGTCTCACTCAACCTGTTTCATCTGTCTTGTTCTGCTTCGCCTGTTTGATGTTTAAATCTGATGTATTGTTTGCACGTGCTAGACGGAGTCAGCCGTGAGGCAGGCATCCCCAAAGCCAAGCAGTGTGGATTCATCAGAGATGGAAGCTCGAGGATGGCTGGAGGAGCCGCCCGACCACTCCCCTGGCACGTGGACATAGCCTCACCTTCCCAGACCCAAAGCCACCGTTCTTCCTGCGCTCCTCTGCGGTCAGCCAGAGGGGCCAGTGCAAACTCTCTTTATTCTGTCTCAGTTGGAGGGATTGGGTGAGAAGGGATCTCCTAGCTCCTGGCCCCAAGCAGCACTCGGGGCCTCCTGGGGCCTGTGGGACTCCCTGGTGGCGCCACCCGCCCTTTCAGTGCCAGCACGTTGGCCTTGCCTTAGCTGCCTCTGCCAGCAGCCGGCACTGCCCCTGCCAGGAACTCGCAACTGTGGTCCCACAGCCAAGGCTTTGTAGCCTCTTCATGGAGAGTGACGCTACATGCCTCCTCTTCGGCCGGGCCAGAGCCCCTTGGAGCTCCCTCCCTTCCAAGGCCGTCATCCCTTAAGAAACGAGCAAGGCCTTCTCAGGTGCTCCTGGTCCTTGCAGGGGCTCCCCCAATGACCTTGGGGGCAGGTTTAGAGGAGCAGAGACCCAGTCATGCAGGAAACCTCCTCAGTCTTCCATGCAGAAAGCCGCGGGGACCCAGGCAGGAGAAGAGTTAAGTTCTGGGCTGAGGCTTCAGTGTTCAATTTCTTTATTTCCTGTTGATGACATTATTGCCTTCCTACAACCATTGACACATGTTGCTTTCATCTGTTTCATTTCAAGACATGAGTACACTCGCTGGAAACTATGCTTAATAGCTAAACTCAAAACATTTGGATTTCCTTTCCTTCTGTGACTCTTTGTTGGTATGCTGCATTCTCTAGTGGGTTTTTTTGGGTGGTGGTGGCGGCGTGTATTTTTTCAGCCACCATTTTTAACCAGCAAAGAGAAGTCACTGGCTCTGGCCAACTGCCTCAGGCCTGTCTGCTGCACATGGGATATTCCACTTCCCCGGAGGGGGCCGATGGCTCGCCCCAGGGTCGTGGTGGGTGAAGAGCATCCCTTGGCCCTCTGCCTCTGGCCAGCTCCTTCCCCGGCTTGTCGGGGAGCATTTTCAATCCTTGCTGACTGCAGGATGGGCGGATGGGTTCTCCGGATGTTGCTGTGCCCTTCAGCTCGCACCTACCCTTCCCACCTTCCCCGGCGGCGCCGGGCTCCATGACTCATGGCTTGGACCTTCTGAATGAAGCCTCAGGATAGAGAGGTGAGCTTGTCAGTCTGGACCCAAGGACTCTGGGGAACAAACAGGCCTGGCCGCCGGTGGAGGGGATCTGGGCAAGGCTCACCCTGGCCAGAGCTGGGATGGAAAGTGGCCGTTGGAAGCAGGCCAGCCTCATCTGGTTGGAATTGGGTTTGACACGTGTTTCCAAACCTGGTTGCAGAGCCGTGGCTGCCGCTCACCCTTCCCTGGGCCGGGACAGCGCTGCCTGTTGACACAGACTGCAAAGCCAGCATTCAGTCTGCCTAAGGAAGGGTCTGGAAGGGGGCTGCCCACCTGGCCCAGGGTGACTGTCCGGCCCCCACTGGGCTCCCCGGAGGATCCTGAACATGTTCCCATGAGGAGACCAGGGGAAGGGACGAAACCACAACCTGGTTCCCTAAGATGAAGAGTGGCGAACATTTACGGGGCACTTACTGTATACATGGAACTTCATGTCCATTTTCTCATTTTATCCTTCTCATTTTATTCCCATTTTGCAGTTGAGAAAATTGAGGCTCAGGAAGAGTGAAAAATTTTGCTCAAGCTCACACAGCTTTTAATTGGTGAGACTGGGATGTAAGCCCAGGCTTGAGGTCTCCAAAGCCAGTTTTCTTCTGGCTGCATCGTACCTGCTGTCTTTCCAGCAGCCCAGGGCAGGGGAGCAGCGGGTGGGAGGGAGGGGAAGCACTAGGCCCGGATGCTCTGGGAAGAGTCCACACTCCTCCCTCCATCTCCCCCATCCCCTTACCCCTTTTCACCCACCCAAGGCCTTTCTGCCCAGCAGTCCACATTTCAGGAAGGTAGGAAGAGAGTCCAGAAAAGCTAGTAGACAGTGGCGCGTGCTGGTGTGCATTTTATCCGGGAGGCCACCCTGCTGCGCCTTTCAAATCCACAGATCTGGCCAAGAGTCTGAGATAGCAGGAAGTGTAAAGAACAGAAACTTCAAGAAGGGCAGCCTGGGAGCGGAATGGAAACGCTAAAGGATTATAGGGCCAGGAAATTTATCCCTCTTATCTGTTCGTACTCACTAACAAAAGTCCCCTTGCTAAGGAAAGGGACTTCGAATTCTATAAACCTAATTATATATTTTCTTCCATTTTCTTGTCTGGTATTTCCAGGCTGCCGTGCCCTGGTGTGTGTGTGTGTGTGTGTGTGTGTGTGTGTGTGTGTGTGTGTGTGTGTAGCGAGAGTCTCTGTGAGGCAGTACGGGGACTCACATGAAATGAAACCCCAGAGCACCGTCGAAGGGTGTGCTCAGCATCACACCAGCGGGGCCGGACTGGCTTTCACAGATGGCATCTCTGAAAGTGTCCCCAGCAGATTGTCCCCAATAGGCCCTGGCTGGGACTCTCTGGTGCCAAAGCCCCAAATGGACATCCAGGGTTGCACGGCGTCCCAATGACCTTGAACTCTAGCTCTTCCGTAGCCCTGGTGAGGAGGCACTTACGAAGCCGATTTAAAATATTCAACTGGGTATAAGAAGGCCTTCCAAAACTGTAGGGTCACCCAAGGATGCTGTGAATCCCCTTGGTGGTGGTTCTTTATTTTATTAAAAGTAATATAAATTCATAGAAATTTTGGGAAGTGCAAGATAATAGTGTTCAGTGGCAAGGACCAGAGACCCACTCAGTTGACCTCCAGGGAAAATGGGGTATGTTATAAGAATAAAGGAGGAGTTGGAAGCCCACGACGGCCAAGGCAGCTGCTCTATCCCTAGGGCACGGCTTCCTCTGCACCCTGCCTTCTCATCACTTCAACAAGTCCCCCGCTCCAGGTGGCCATTCCAGCCACACTCTGGTCCCCTTCCATGGTTTCAGCCGCAAGGAGCACAATGACTCCTAGAGTCATTGTTAACTCCAGTAGTGTCTAGGAAACCTGGTCCTTTCTCCCGAGGGTACGATGGCTCTTTGGAAGAGGCTACAGGGAAAGAGGGAATAAGTTGGTTGGTCCCAACCTCTTAGCATCTGCCTGTATCCGCGCCATTGTCCTTGAATGCTGTACCTGAGGGCTCAAGACCATAGACCAGCACCTCTCCCCTCCTGGCCAGCCTCCAGGGAGGCCAGAGACAACCCAGGCTGTGAAAAGGGTGGAGGAGGGAGTGGGTGGCAGCCTGCTGCCTTCTGAAGCCTCTGCTCCTCTTAGCTGATAGCTCGGGCCACTTGCAGGTGGGACTGGACTGCCTTCTGCAAATAGATCCGCAGTGAGGAGGAAGCGAAGACTAGGATGGAGGAGTCGTTGATGTCAGAGGCACAGAGGCAGAGACGCTGCGGTTCAAGACCTCGTTATGCTGATGAGGACCTCGGGCAGCCCAGAGTGTCCCAGGTCACAGAGGGAGCTGGAGCCAGAACTGGGCAGTGGCATCTGAGCCCAACCTGGACACTCACCACGACCCTCCCGGTTGTGAATTCGATAGGTAAGAAATGTAGCCAAATGGAAAATTCATAAAATGCCTCTTATGGCTCTAGTCCTTAAAAACAGCAGCTCAGACTAGCTGCCTTCAGGGACCCCGGCCTGTGAGCACAGACACCCCTCAGACCAGAGAAAGCTAACACTGGACCAAGGTTTTTATGAAACTCCTGTCTGCAAAAGAGAGCACCAGATGGGCAGGCCCGAGCCCTGGGCCCCAAGACAGGAGAGCTGCTGGCGGCAGAGCCCACACATCCATCCTGGAGGACATTTGTGCAGTACCTCCCTCCAGGCCTGGCCACTTCCACTGGCCCGGAACGGTGTCCAAACAAGTGGAAGTTGACATCCTCCGAGACCATGGCCCGTCCTGAATTCCCTGCCTTATAGAAAGAACCCACCTCTCGCGGAGCTGGGGGACCCCAAACTGTTCCTTACTGTCTCTGAGCCTTCGCCTGTGGCTGGTGGACATTGTCCAGAAGGACCAGGAGGAACTGGGAGACCGGCCCAAAGCTTTGTCCTTTCCCACTGCTCTGTGTTCACACCTCGCCCCACACCGCCGCTTCCCACCGTGTGACCCTCCTCAAGCGTCTGGGCCCCTCTAGACAGGGCCAGCTTCAGGAACGTGAGATCTGTGCCGTCACACAAGGCTCCACGCTCAGGGCCCCATCCTAGAGTCAACGCTCTGCTGGCGCCGTCTCGAAAGCCCGAATAAGCTCTGCACAAGGAGGCCCGCGCTCGCACTCTGCACGGTGCCCCGCCGATTACGCAGCCGGTCCTCCTGCCTCGCGGCCTGAGTTTCCTGAAAAATAGGTCGATAATAGTAGCATCTGCCTCAAGGGGTGGCTGGGTGGGGGAGTGAGTGAGGTGACCCGGCGCCCCTTCGCAGAGGGCCTGGCCCACGGGAAGTGCCTCTTCCCCTGAGCCATCCTGACATTGTTGTCACCTGGCACCCTCCGCCGCACGCCTCTGGCCTTTGGTCAGATGTGCCCTCCTGTTCTTTCCTGCCCTCTCTGACAGTGTCTCCGCCTTCATCTTCTTCTCTCTGTGAACTCTGACCCGGGATCCAAATATCTAGGGCACAGGGACCCAGACTGGGACATCACAGCAGTCTCCCTGGAACCCTTGAAGCCCTTATCAGAAAGGAAACTGCTAGCGACTCCGCCCAGTTTATGGCCTTTTACTGCTCCTTGGCCCTGGGGGTTCAGACGGTGCCGCTCTTTGGGAGGGAAGATGGCGCCAGGGACGGGGCTGTTGCTGGTAGCTGTGGCGGTGACCCACAGATCCACCGTCCCGCTGAGGGGCGGCTGTGCACGCCCTGCGGCTGGGGTGGGGCAGCCCCAAACGGTCTGTGGTGACGCCTGACTCGCCCCGAGGCTGTACTCACGGACCGGTCTCCAGAGTCGGCTTCCTGGGTCTGACACCTCTGAAGAAGATGGTGACACTGACCGATGGCGATGGCAGTCCTTCTGCTTTCTCCGTGCCAGCAACTGTGGTGGGCACTTTGCATATTTTATCTTAATCCTCACAATATCCGGGGCCTGTTAGGTGCCCAGAACTGCTGTGTGGAAACATATCGAAAAGGATAGGGATAGCTGAAAGATGATTTCGCTCACAGGCAAAACCCTCACAAAGGGGTTATTTAACCCTAGCCTCATTTTGTGGATGGAGAAATAAAGGCTTAGCAAGGATATACGACTTGCTCAAGGTCACAGCTAGTCAGTGTGGGGTCAGGACTTGAAACTCGGTTTGTTTCTACCTCCAAAGTCCAAAGTGTGGTGTTGATTCTCATCCATTAATGTCTCTGCTTGTTTCTTCATTACTTTGTGCTGGATGTAAAACACGTGGGAGGCTTGGTCCTGGCAACTTTGGTGGTTCCATGTTGGTCGGGTTGTCTAGACAGGCACCCCTGGAAAAATCTAGCACTTTATGTATGCCATACACACGGCTCAGCACAGGCTGCTTGCAGAAATGTGGTCGAAAATACTTCTGAGCGGGGGTGATTGTGGCTTCCTACCTCTGCATGTCCCTTCTTTGTCCTCTTGGAACTTGATCTTGGGTCCTCCTGGGTAAGGCTCAGCTCAAAGAGTAGATTTATAGAGGCAACAACTTCTAAATTGACGGTTGAGGTTTTGGGGGGCTAATAAATGGCATCCCGTTTCCCTGCCCAAGCGCAGAGCAAATTGAGAGCAGACACAGGAGTCAGGCAGATGGAGATGAAACGTCGTGTTGGTTGCAGATCAAGTATATGCACAGCAATAAACAGCAATAATTCGCTTCCTGGAGGCGGATCCCAAGTTAGGCATGCTTCCTACCTGCTGTGGCTTGAGTGGCTGTCCCCTCCCCAACTCGGGTTGCAATGTAATCCCCAAATGTGGCAGTATCGAAAGGTGGGATGTTTAAGAGGTGATTGGGTTATGAGGACTCTGCCCTTATGAGTGGATTGCTAGATTAATAGATTAATGGGTTAATAGGTTATCGTGGATGGGGATGGTGGCTTTATAAAAAGAGGAAGAGACACCTGAGCTGGGATGCTTGGCACCCTGGCCACACGATGCCCTGTGCCGCCTCGGCACTCTGCAGAAGCAAGAAGGCCGTCACCAGATGCAGCCCCTCGACCTTGGACTTCTCAGCCTCCATAACTATTATACAAGAAATAAATTCCATTTCTTTATAAATTACCGGTTCCAGGTATTGTGTTATAAGCAACAGAAAACTAAGACACTGGTTTAGAGGGACAACTTCAGATCTCCCTGGGGGGACCTGCTCTCTGAAACTTTGGGCTTGGAGGCACAGAGAAGAGGGGTCTCTGCAGGCCCACCCGAAGATGGAGAGACGGAGCTATGCACACCCTGTTTAGTCTCAGAAACTCACCAGACAGATCACTTCTCCTCTTCAGGGTCCCTACCCCACATGGATGCTAGAGAGGTGGAGGGCGAGCATGCCCCATCCAGAGCCAGTGGGGAAGGACATGGCCCCCCAGGCTGCCCGGCACAGGGTGCAGCAGCCTGCACCCACAGTGAGAAGGCCTGCCCGTGGAACGCCACCCTGACCCTCAGAGACTTTGTCCGCTTTACAGAAGTGGGCAACACCAAGCATGGAGGGCCCAGCTGGGAAACCCAAAAAGGTCCGTCTTGCCCTCACCTGCCCCCCATATTCCTCCAGCATGAGGAAGACAGGGCCAAGGGTCCCTGTTTTGGATCCACTGCACCTTGTGAGGACATCCAGCTGCCCTCACCGCCACCAGCTCCCACCAGAGAGGAAAACAAAATCTGAAAACAGATGGTCAGTCACATGGACACAGCCAAACACGCTGTCAAAGTCAGGTACTTCCAGAGTGAACAAGCTCACATCTGCTCACAAGCTCCCCCTCTGCCTCTCTTCTCACCTCCTTTCACACGCAATGCCTGCCACGCCGGGCACTGCGCCCGCCTCAGTGGGAGACACGGCAGGTTTGCACACACCCTCGTGCCCTTTGACGGAGCTCTGCCAGGAAGGCCCAGAGAACCCAGGGCAAGGAGCCTCCAGGACGTGGAGACCCATGGCAGGACAGCCCGCCTGGGCAGGGCAAAGGGCACAGGTGGAGCATGGGCAGAGTGTCGAAGGGGCGTTGAGTCAATAGTCCAACTCGCAGAGGCCTAGAGAGGAGCTGGAGGGGCTTGTTCCTGAACTTGGGCTCCTGTCATCGTCTTCTAAACCTCCTGTGCCCCTGGGGGTCGCCCTGATGCCACGGCAACACCAAGATGTTACAGTCAGCCTTATCTCAAAGACGCACAGAGACCTTGTTTGTGGATGAGACACACCCGATCTTCAGGAAAACATGCCCGCGCCTTGCACACAGGCCCGGCTTGGGAAACCCCTGGTCCGCAACAGAAAACGCTTCCTGGCAGGAAGCTTGGACGTGTCTGTGCCATCCTCACACTTGCCCCAAGGGTTCTCTTTGAGTAAGCCATTTTCCAATGCAGAATGGAATCTGTACTGAAAAGAATAGATGAAACATGGCATCTTGCTGGATTTACAAAGAGAGCAACAAGGGTGCAGAAGGAAGGCCTGGCGAACGTGGTGGTCACACCTGAATCAGTATTACTAAGTTGTTAAAATGAAAGAGACCCACACGCCGCGGTGTGTGTCTGTTGCCAATTATGCAAAGCTCTGTGGAAGCTGGGGAGAGAGGGGGTGCTGCAGGAAGGTCTGAAGGATAAGTGGGGTCCAAGCATGGGCACCCAGGCTTCCCTGATCTTGCCCCATGGGGCCCACCTTGAAGCTCTTGGGAGGAACGAGAATTATAAAACAGGTCAATGCTGCTACTGGTGCCAGGGAAGACCTGGGAGGTGGCAGGTGGTAGTGACGGAGGATCTAGCGAGGCTGGGAGCTGCCGATGCTGTGCAGGGCTTGGGGTCCTCAAGTCAAAGAACCAGTGACCATTTGCAAGTCCCTAGACATCCTCGCTGTCATCGCAGCAAGGCTCAGGCGTGGGGGCGGGTGCATCCTGTGGGAGGCCCGCATGAGGCCTGCTGGCCGCAGCCCCTTCCCCTAGGTGAAGGCGGACAGTGAGCGGTGAGAAGATGAAATGTCTGGCAAGACCTTCACTGGCCTTGGAAAACAGTTTGTGCCAGAAAGCTGAGCTCTTACATCTTTCAGAAACCAAACTTACTGGCTAGAAGGTTTCCTTGCAAACCCCACTTTATAGGTAAGGGAAGGGGGTCTTAAGGAGTCCTAACGACTTGTGGGACATCCTGCAGGGTGGGCGGTGGAGCAGGGCCCTGGCCCAGGTGGTTTTTCCCTGAGACGTTGAAGCCTTCCCGGCGCTCCCTGGCACCAGCTGGGGCTCTAACCACTAGGCTGTGCCACCTCATTTCATCCTCATCACTCTCCAGACGGGCACTGTGGCCCTCCCATTTTACACTTGGGAAAACTGAGGCACAGAGAAGTGACAGACTCTCCATAGGGGGCGTTTCCAGTCCCTCCACATGTAACCACCAAGCCACACCCCCCTGGCTCATAATGACACTTTAGGACAAAGAAAACACCTCCTTCCCATGGCCCCCAAGACTCTGCCAAGCCCACCTAGGCCCGTCTGCCCCGCCCACCTTTCTCCCTGGCTCTCCCTGGCTCTCAGTTTTATGGGCTTCTGGAAAAGGCAGAGCTTCCTCCTGCCTGGAGCTTTTGCAGGTCCCGTTCTCAGCTGCCCACAGGCCCCATCTCGCCTCTCCTGCCCAGCACCTGGCACAAAAAATGTCACCTTCCCCCAGACTGTGGGCTACCGAGGGCAGGGACTCTGCTCTTCGATTCTCCCTGGGGCCTGGTGCCCA
Source organism: Propithecus coquereli (assembly GCF_000956105.1). NCBI lineage: Eukaryota > Metazoa > Chordata > Mammalia > Primates > Indriidae > Propithecus > Propithecus coquereli. The sequence goes on from NW_012153729.1 coordinate 512,571, forward strand.
CTGCATCGGACACCCACCCTCTCCTCCCGCCACCCTGGTTCCCTGGGAAAAGACTCTCCATTGTCTTGTAGAGTTTAATGTGGACACCTTTTCACAGGGAAATTCAGAGCAGGGGACCTCCTGGGGATGGTTGGAGTGGGGAAGGAAGGCGGCCTTTGTTGGGGGAGAAAAGGTCAAAGCTCAAGGGGTGGGGGTGGGGGAGGGTCAGGTCAGTTAAAGAGGAGCCAAGTTCTGGTTTAGCAGCTGCCGGACCCTCACGAAGTGGGTGGCCGCCTGAGAAAGCGGAAATGGCGAAGAAGCCTCCAGCCATCCCACGCCCGCTCCCTTCCTGGGTGGCTCTCGTGCCTTTCTTGGTCTTGACCTCTGGAAGCCGTCCTGCAGCTGGAGGTGTCCCCAGGGCGCTCTCTGAGCATCCACCATGACAGCAACCGGCCTCCCCGCCCCCGTCCTGGGCAGGCCACGGCTCGCACAAGCCCTTCACCCCTCTCCCGGGTGCCCTCGCGAGTTGCTGGGCTCTTCTCCCACCTTGGGATAGAGCAGGGGACAGGGAGGAAGCCCCTCACTCTCCACACTCTGCTCTCTGTGACTGTGTTGTCTAACCCCAAAGTCAGGCCACCAGGTCTTGATCATTTTCTGATTTGTGAATTAATGGATTCATGGGGAAAGTTTTACAAAGGTAGACAGATGAACACATCGAACAAATTGATCTTGAAAAATGGCAATTCTGCAAAAAGACACACTCAGTTGGGGGAGTGGGGGCGACAATATAATCAGCTAAAAGACTTGCTTCTCGCCTTGCTGTTTCTGCTGTGTCTGCTGGAGCTGGCGGTGGTCCGGCCCCCCTCTTCCTTGTCTGAAAAGCTGGGCTAGTTCAGTACTTTATTCCACTTCCTTTTCTCTAACATCCCCTGAGTGTTTGGGTGATTCACTGAGGTTATCGAGATAGATTTTATAGTTTCAATAATTATTATATCTTTTTCTATGCTCAGGAGGCGTTGGCAGAAGTATTTATCGTGAGAGCTTTAGCACCAGGAAGTGAGTCTCAGTCCATACGTTTTACCCTGTTTGTGACACTAATGTTTATGCCAAAAAAACCATTACGTTCAACCATATCGATCTGCACACAATTTCTCCCGGTTTGTTTAGAGAACACACTCCCAGGGCACCCTGTCATTAAAATGGTCACCAAATAACAAAAAGACTCCTCCAAAGTCTTTCTGGGCCATCCCTTGCAAGAATCTACCTCCCGCCACCCTTCTAAGCTCAGTGGCAGGGACTCAGGTTTGCATCACCATCCTCAGAATTCACCCCAAGCTAAGGGGTTATTTTGCCACCCCTTTTAAATCACAGTGATAGTCTCATTAGCATCTTTCTTCCAGGTTCCCTGTCACTCCAACAGGAAGATCAATTTCCCTCTTTTAATTTGAATGCAATGGCTAACAAAGAATTTTTACATTTATTAATATCTCCTGGACCAATAGATTCTGTCTGTCCATTTAGGAAGAAAAAGCAACTTGGAGAAAGGTGGCAGCCAAGCAAATACTGTTTTTGAGTGTGATCAAATGTCTGTGTTCTGTAACTCAGTAGAATCTCAAAATGATTTGGTTTTCCTTTCATAATCTATCTGGAGAATTTTTATATATTTTTATGGAAATTTCCAGTAACCTTCGAAGAGCTTCAAACATGCTATAATTATTGCCAGTTTAACGTGCTGTTATCTCGTAAAGTACACAAAAGATTCACATAATCTGTATGTCTTGCAACTTGCTTCTTACCATCAGTGATATTAGCTGTCAGGGCAAAGTCTTATCAAGAGTTCTTATAAGCACACCCCAGCTTTTGACACTCCCCTCTCCAGAGATACACCCTAATCTGTGGGTGCAGAATCTGGCTTAGCGGGTGCCTCCTGCTCCAGGTTTCCCATGCGGCTGCAGGCAAGCCAGCAGCTGGGCCAGGTGGGTTCGGGGTTGGTGGCGGCCTTGTCCCTTGCCATGTGGGCCTCTCCACAGGGCTGCGTCAAGATCCCTGGGAAGGCACCTGAGAGAAGTCGCAGCCTCTGTTTGTTAGAAGAGAGGCAGTGAGGCCCACTCACGCTCCAGGGAGGGGAGTACACAGGGCATGGACTCCAGAAACGGGATCATTGCAGGACAGCTTAGAGGACGCCAACCCCAGCTGCTCAGGACACGCAACTGCGGGCTGGACCCCGCCAGGGCGCTTCCAAGATCCTGCTCCAGGACCCAGGCTGGCACCATTCCCGGGGCCAGTGCACAGGCTTCGGCAGCTGTGAAGTATCTTCTGTGTCACTCTTTCCCACGGCTGAGTTCAGCCACCTACGGAGTCCCCACCTTATGCCAGGTGCTGGGCTAAGGGATATAAGCATCATAAACATGGCCCCTGTCTCCAGAGAGTTCGTGGCTGAGTGGTGGGACAGAGAAAGGGATCGAGGACAAATGAGCAGGGACCCCTCTGAGGGAGGGGCCTGCCAGGGGCTGCCCCAAGCATGGAAATAAAGGAAAACCTTCAGTTCCTTCAAGGGACGTTCTGGGCGCCTGGTTTAGCCTTGAAAAGTGAATGGGCAACCTGAGGAGAAACTAAAAGATGGCATCTGAACGCATGTTCTCAAGTTGCTTTTCAGAAACCCCCACTGGATGGAAAATGCAGATAAAGGGGAACCTGGGGACTGAACTCTGACCTCCATTCTTCCTTCTACATTTCCCCAGGGGCCTGCCACACCCATTTTAACATCTCTTCCATAATCCCAGAATCTCTGAATCCACATATGCCATCCCCCGCCCCCACACACACTTGAGGATATCCCACCTTTTGGGGTCAGGCCTGCCTGAAATGTATCCCTGCCTTAAGAACCCTGGCTTGCAAGCTGTCGGGGAGTTCGTGTTTTAAGTGCTTGCTCCCCTTGCGTGGCGCCATGCCATAAAATGCCTCTTTCTCCCGCTGCGGCTCCAGTGCCCGGCTTTACTGCACCGGCCGAGTGGACCCCAGTTTGGTCTGGTAACCCAGTGTTCTGCTAGCGCTGAGCCCCAGGTGCTGTCGGAGCACGAGGGGAGCCTCCTACTGCAGTCGAGGGCAGGAGGCAGGAGAGGAGTGAAGAAGAGCAGAGGAAGATGACAGCCACTATGAGCATGGAAGGGACAAGGGGATGTGGCAAGGGGGTGGCAGCAAGAAACAGAGCTGCAGGTTGGCCTGGGCGGAACACCTGTGCGCCATGCTAGGGGGTCGAGGATCAGAAGCAAGGGTATGCCACGGCCAACTTTGGGTCACACAGTGTTCACCACGACAGCGATGTGTAAGGGGACCCCGGGGGGCCTGTAAGTGCAGGCCAGGAGAGTAATGAGGACATCTTGCTGCTCCTGGCAAGAGAGGGTAAGAGCCAGAGCCGTGGTAGTGGTCATTGATTTGGGGAAAAGGGAGTGATTTCAGGAGATTTTTTAGAGGCAGAATTAATAGGGCTGGGTGAGGCAATGGGGGTGTTTGAGGGAGAGGGAGGCGTCTAGAAGTGGCCCGGGTTTCTAACTTAGGCAGCTGGGGATGGCAAGGTCACTGCCTAAGAGAAGGATGGCTGGTTTCAGGGAGGGACAAAATAGGTTCCGGTTCAAGTGTGTTAAATCGGAGGCGATGTGGCTGGCCTATCAAAATGAGGCCGTGACAGACATGGATCAGGAGGGAGCCCAGGGTTACGGCTTCGGGAGGCCCTGGTCTCTAGAGAGTAGAGCTTGAAGCTATGGGAGGGCAGGAGGTTGCGGAAAACTGTTTAGGGCAATCCCTGGGGAAGGAGGCAGGGAGGAGAGAAGGATGGGAGGAGGAAGAGGTGTCCTGTCCAGTAAGGGAGAGAGGACTTGATTTAACCATTATGATGTCTTTTACTGGACTGAGAATGGCTTTCATGGAAGAGAGACTGTAACGGGTTGAGGAGACAAGGAGAAGGAAGGAAGTGTAGACAGCCAGTGTAGACTGCTCGAAACAAGTCTGCCAGACATTCTGTACTCCCTGAGGGCACTGAAGCCAGCCAGGCGAGGGAGGAGGGCATGGCTACAGCACTGGCACATTGGGGATTTGACGTAGGGAAGTTTCTTCAACAGGGAGCAAAACCCGGCCCCTCTCCAGGTGTCATGGGGCAGAGCCTCCTGTCCAGCGGGGCGAATCCCTTAGAGCCATCAGCCGGCAAGTGGAAATGCTCAAAGCAAATCAAGAAACAACCTGACAAGAAAGAATAAAGAAACTTATTTCAAGCTCAGCTAAACTTTACTTTCTAGAAGTTGTTTAAAATGAGCAAAACGTAACATCAAGAGCGGAAGGAAATGTCTATGGGGGATGGCTCAGGAACGCACATCTATTTATTAGCAAAGTTCCATGGGTTGCTGATTAGAGGGACAGCTCTAGGGGGATTCTTTCCCTATTTCTCAGTTCCTTTTCTGAAAATGACCTTTTTTGGGGTTTTCTTTTCTTTTCTTTCCTTTTCTTTTCCTTTCCTTTCTTCTTTCTTTCTTTCTTTCTTTCTTTCTTTCTTTCTTTCTTTCTTTCTTCTTTCTGACACTAGGGAGAAGATAAGAAAAGAGAACCTCTTTCTGGATTCGTTTTACTATTGATGGTTTCTTCTGGTTATAAGCTCAGGTCAACTCCTAAAAGCCAAACTCACGATGATGAATGGCGAGAATTTGAAAAAAATCAGCAGTTTGTATTAAATATTTTGTATTAAATAAATATTAAAAGCACTTGAAAGTCAATCCAATTAGGAAGCTTTAAATCAAATCATTATTCAACTGTGTTTTAAATTGAATATACCAAAGATGATAATTCATTAACAAATAAGTTCCCCCAACACTCGTATGGATAGGATTTGTTAGGGAAACCTCACTTTTTCCCTGTGGCTTCAAAATCTCCACCTTGGCCTTCCCAGTCCCTCCTCTGAAGTAGGGAGGAGAGTGGTGGGAAGTGGAGTCGACTTTTACTCCCTTTCTTCCTCTTCTACTCTGCTAAAGTCCGTTCTCCCTTAGGACCAGCCCCACTGAGATGCCCATGGGAACAGCTGCCACCATGAAGGACCTGGTGGAGCCACCCACGATCAGGCTGAGGGTAGCCCACTTCCAGGGTCAAGGTTTTGTTAACACACGGGCAGGGGTTGAATGAAGTGTACCTCTGGGGAATTCCAGGGTGAAGCCCTGTCGTGACTGTATTTATTAGCCCAGCCTGGAAGTCAAGGCCTCCAGATGCTCAGGCCCCTCTCTTAGCCAGCCCTGTCCTGGGGCTCCTCACCATGGTGTGGGGGAAGAAGAGGAGGGTCCAGGAGTCAGGACCCCCAGGAAGTTTTAGCTCAGCTCTGACACTGACACGAGCAAAGTGAGTCGGGAAATCTCCTCACTTTCTCTGCTTAATTCGCCTCACTTCTTAATTGAAGGGTTGCGTTAGATGACACTTGAAGGGCTCCCTGGGTTTATTTCTTTTGGAGTACTGGATAGGACTGTCATTGAATGATGACAGAAAGGCATCTAGGTGTGGTGGCTCTTGCCTGTAATCCCAGCTACTTGGGAGGTGAAGGTGGGAGGACTGCTTGAGGCCATGAGTTCGAGACCAGCTTGAGCAGCATAGTGAGACCCCATCTCTATTAAAAAAAGAAAAAAAGAAAGATGGCAGAAAGGCACAAGACTCCTTTGGCTCTTCTTCTATGAGTCCTCCTGTGGTCAGCTTCCTGGGCTCACACTTTCTCAGGAGTGTGGCTCCTGAAGGAGGGTATCTAACCTTTGGAGATGAAGGGTTTCTTCCCAGAATAGGTAACAGGCTACTGAGGGAAAAGGGTTACTCTGCAGAATTAAGCACCATGTTTCGAACACCTACTGTGTGTCAGGCACCATGCCGGGCACTGACCTTATTGCTCACACTCACAACAGCCTTTTGAGGAGAGGTTTCCTCCACTCTATGGGTGAACAAATGGGGCCTCAGAGTGGTTGGGCAACCTACAGTCTTCGGAAAGGTTACCTGTGTTTCTTTCCACTCTCCTTCCTAAACAAAGGTACATTGTCTAAGGCGGCACTTTTCCAAAGAAATAAAAGACAAAGTTACTGAATCCAAGAGAGCAACGTCCTAGGTCTCAGCTCCTCTAAAGTCCCAGCTGGTGTGATTTCCCTCCACAGTGGTTTTTGTGGGACTGACTAAAGGTTGGAGATCTGGCCAGATGCCTCCCTGGGAGCCCTTAGTCCTTGTTTTCTGGGATTCTAGGATTTCAGCCCAGTACATAATTCCAGAAAAGAATCACTCCCTGCTTTATTAAACTTGTCTGCACTTAGGCGAAGTGGGCTGTTTATCCTCTGTAGGGTTTTTCTTTAAGGGAGGGGGAGTGAGCATGTGCAGAAATCCATCACCTTGCTTTCCAGTTTCCAGGCAACCGTGCAGGATTACAACTGGTCACATGATAGTGCTGCTGCCAGGGAGAAGGGGAAAATGGAAAACTGTGCTATCTTGAGAAAGGGGCTGGGTATAAGCAAAGGACTTTGGATTCTCCTCCAGAAATATTATCAACAAGTGGTCAAAGACCCAGAGGCTAGTGAGGGCTCTGGCTTCTCGGCACTTGGCCCCGCCGCCTCCTGCTAGATGGGAAATGTCCCACCAGATACAACGTTGGCGGGGAGGGGACGGGAGGGACTGGACAAGAGTGAGATGGTGACAGCGGTGGAGGGAATCACTGGCCTAAGGTGACCCAAGCACCTGTTCTGGAGACCGGGCTCTCAGAGGAGTCATTGCTGACTGAGAGGATCCCAACCAAAGCAGGCCCTGCTCCTGGGTCCCCAGCGCTGGGCCCCTCACTGCTGCTGCTGCAGCTCTGGGTTAGGAGGGAGTAGGAGGAAAGTCCTTTGGTTAAAGCCAAGTGTCTGTGGTGACTGGGGCTGGTTAGGGGACAGTGAAGGGTCAGTGGTGACAGCTGGGGTTGGGGGAGGAAAACCACCCATGAAGACCAAGTTTCCACTTCCTTTTTGCAAACCTCTCTTCTTTCTGAACATTGTTTATTTTGATTTTGGATGTTTTGATTGTTTTGTCTCCCCCCCCCCACATGGAGCGTGTGTGTGTCAGAGCACCTGACAGCCCGCACGTCCCTACTGTTGTTGACTTTGTACACGCATCTATGGCAATCCATCCCCCTGTCTACACTTTTGTCCCAGTAATAACACCGTCGGAGACCTAAAGACTCCCTGGAACCACAGTGACAGTTTTACTCTTGGCACTCTTGGGGTGGCCTTTAAAGGGGGTGGGTGTGTCCTTGGCCCTGGGTCCCAGAGCTGGCTCTGAGCTGGTGGCTAAGAGGAGCCCTGGGCCATCCGCCCTCCAGAATTTGAGAAGGCCAGGCTTTTACAGCCCACCAGTTTCCTCACACCCAGCAGTTGTCCCAAGGCAAAGATGAGTCATCGGGCCACACTCTTTCTTGGGCTCTCCCTGCTTGCCTGAGATGGCCATGAAATGTGGCCTGGACTGCTGGCTTTCTGCCAACCTAGCCGCCTGGGGCAGTGATCCTAGAGGGGCACGCCATGGGCACAGAGAGGCAGGTCTTGGGGAGGGAGATGCCGCCTGCCATGGTGCTCAGGAGTTGAAGAGTCCAGTAGCAAAAGCTGTAAGAGCTCTCTATCCCCCGACGCAGCCACGTAGGCCGAGGGCATGGGTGGCGTATCTGCCTTCTCTCTTTAAGAGCTTGTCATCCATTAAGCTCAATGAAAAAGTAAATAAAGAAAAAGTGAGGGGAGCTGGAGAGCAAAGCCTGGCACAGCTCAGAGGAGACTGGGGATCTGACCTTCACTTCTTAGACCTCTTTGGTTCACACTTTCATGTTTTTTTAAAAGGAAGAAAACTTAATAATTAGCTCAAAACATGAGGGATCATTCTATAGCAATAGATGAATAAATAAATAAAGTTCTGGGTTTGTCGAATATATCCTCATTTTAAAGGAGAAGATTGTGCCTTATAAACATTTTGGGGGGAATGTGGGAGGAATTCACAGGTGACAATGAGGTGAGGAGTTTTCAATGCATTAAAACTGCTGCGCGTGTGAGCGTGTGCCTGTGTGAGGGGAGGAGACATTCCATGTCTGTTTAATGTGTAACATATGGGAGGATAGGGGACGTTTGGAAGCGAGTAGTGAGTATGCAGTTATTATGGTCGATGTGTGCGCAATGATGGTCTGATGGCCAGGTAAGGCTGGGGAAGTTGGGGTTAGATCTTCATGGAATTGAGGTATGCTTTCTAACGGGTGTCAGGGAACGTTTCCAGCTGTGCTAGCGGATTCACACCCCCATCTTCACACATTCACCTTCACACATCCACAAACCGCTAGTCCTGTATTTACCCAAACCCAGGTACACGCGCAAGCACGCACATGCCTTCTGCGTCCGGAGCCAGTATGCCCTAAGACATTTGGCCAGAAGATCCCGGGGCTAGAACTCCCTTTACAAGGTCCTACAAGCCCAAATCCCAGGGAAACTTGAATAGAGGTAGAAAAGTGTTTGATGACAGAAAAAAAAAAAAGTCCGCTTGCTTGCAGTTCTTGCGATGGCCATAATGCTACAAGAAACTGTTGCACTCCGGAGCTGCGCAGGGCGAGGGCAGGCAGGGAAGGAAAGGGAAAAGAGGCCGGAGAACTTGAAAGACCAAATCCGTACTCAGGCTGAGAACACCCTCGGGGCGCGGGAGCCTGGCAGGGGGCGGAGAAGGGGCCGGGGAAGGGTTAACGCGGGAGCGGAGCGTGCGGCGGGGGCGGGCCGGGGCGGGCCGGGGCGGGCCGGGGCGGGCGCGGGGCGCTGTCCCTTTAAGGCGGGGGGCGCGGGGCCGCCGAGCGCCGCTGTGATTGGCGCGGCGGGATCACTGGCTCCCCGAGCCGGACCCGGGGGAGTCGGCTGGAGCCGGCCGCGCTTTGATAAGGTCCTGGCAACTCAGTAACAGCCCGAGACCGGGAAATAAAAATAGCCCCTCTGAGCCCTGGATTTCGGGGCCGCCCGGCGGCCGAGGCGCCCGCCGCCCCCGCCGAAAGCCCTGCTGTAAAAGGTGGGGGTGGAGGCTCGGCCCCCGCGGAGCCGCTTCAAAGAAAGCCCCCCTCGGGCAGGGGGCGAGGTCGCTTCGAGCCGTGGCGCGGGCGCGGGGGCCGGGAGTCGGTCCGGCCGAGCGGAGGCCGGGCCCGGAGGGCGGTGCGGGCCGGACGGCCCCGCGGAGCGCGGCGGGGGTGCGGGGGGCGGCCCGGGGCGCGGCCGGCGCGTACCTCCCTTTCAGGACCGTGCGCTCGGCTCGCGCCTTTGAAGTGCACAGTTAAATCCGCAGCGCAGTTTTTGTTGGAAGCGCCCGGAGGACATTTGGTGCGCCGAGTGACTGCTGGAAACAGGACCTGTGTTGAAAGCCCGGCCGGGCGGGGGCCGGAGGGGCCGGGGGCGGCCGCGGCGGGGGCGGAGGCCCACTCGGGTCTTTTGCATAAAAGGGGCGGCGGGGAGCGCCTCTCCCCCTCCCTGGCCGGTGGATCTCGCTCTGATCCCGGGTTGTTGTTTCCCCGCACCCCCTCCCCCGCCGCGCGACTCCCCATGTTCCCCGACACCGGGGCCGGCCCGGGGGGGCCTGGGGCTGCCGCCGAGAGCCAAGCCGGGGGCCGGGGCCGGGGCCCTGCCCGGGGCGCCTGCGAGGTCTCGCCGCGGAGCGCGCGCGCGGATCAATGGTGAGTGCCGAGGCCGCGGCGGCCGGGCGGCCCGCGCGCTTTGATGTGCGGGGCGGCCCTTTGAAGTTGGCAGGCCGGCTATTTCAGGGCGCGCTCCGGGCCAGCGCCGAGGGGAGCGGCGGGCCGGGCGCCCAGCGCTCCGGGGGGCTTGGCCCGGCCGCCCCGCGCGACCTGCGCGGGAGCCCCCTCCCCAGCAGGGGGCCCGGGTGGCTGGGGGCTCGGCGAGGAGACTTCTCCAAGTGGCGGCAGTGGCGGGGGCGGAGAGGAGGCAGATGCCCCCCGGGGGTCGCGTAGCTGTTGTCGTTAATGGGTGTGAGTAGGGCTGTGAGTGTGCGCGGAAGGGCCTTTGGAAGGTGGGATGAAAGGGTGGCGGCGCCCCCCGCTTGCCCTCCCCCCGCCT